>NC_135975.1:6228066-6404791 GCF_053455715.1 Rhinoraja longicauda
CTCTCTACATCAACATTTTTAATTAAAACATTTTTTAAATATATTTTTTAGAGATACAGCGCGGAAACAGGCCCTTCGGCCCATCGAGTCCGAGCCGCCCAGCGACCCCCGCACATTAACACTATCCTACACACACTAGGGACAATTTTTACATTTACCCAGTCAATTAACCTGTACATCTTTGGAGTGTGGGAGGAAACCGAAGATCTCGGAGAAAACCCACGCAGGTCACGGGGAGAGCGTACAAACTCCGTACAGACGGCGCCCGTAGTCAGGATGGAACCTGAGTCTCCAGCGCTGCATTCGCTGTAAGGCAGCAACTCTACCGTTGCGCCACCGTGGCGCCCTACATCTATACCTCTCGTTTCCCTTTCCCCTGGACTCTCAGTCTGAAGAAACGTCACCCATTCCTTTTCTCCAGCGATGCTGTCTGACCTGCTGAGTTACTCCAGATTTTTTGAGTCTCTCTTTGCCTCCCCTTCCTTCCCTTTCCCCATCTTTCCCTCTCCCCCTCTTGCGAGCTTTGTCTGCAGATGACATTGGCCCTGCCCACCCAGCAGACAGGATCCTAATGACGATCGGCTCCATTACAATAGACAATAGACAACAGGTGCAGGAGGAGGCCATTCAGCCCTTTGAGCCTGTACGCACCGCCATTCAATGCGATCATGGCTGATCACTCTCAATCAGTACCCCGTTCCTGCCTTCTCCCCATACCCCCTCACTCCGCTATCCTTAAGAGCTCTATCCAGCTCTCTCTTGAAAGCATCCAACGAACTGGCCTCCACTGCCTTCTGAGGCAGAGAATAAGTACAAAGGACTTATAGTCTCACACAAACCACAATTCTTCATGGATACCTTGACAGAGTCGCCAAATAATACAACCAGAGAGTTCTTAGTTCCAGATTAGTGAGAGAGACTCTGTGCCTTGTGGTTTAAGAGTTAATAATCTGATTACTCTCTCTAAACCTCAGACTCCTGCTTTCGTTAAGTGTGTGTAGGCTGCTGACGATAAGGCGACATCAGATGTGGCAAGGAATCAAGGCAGTGGATTTTCTTACTGATTCCACAGAAGCTTGAATGGCCACCAAGAATACAAAAATCAATTTGGATTATCCACCACTCTCCGCTCTCCAAAAGCTTTGCTGCAGCTGATCAATTCTCCATTTCTTATGGAAAATGATATATTTATGTGACAGAAATTCACTTGAGAATCCAGGTCTCTGTCAGGGGTAAATTTTCTCGTGTGTGCTCTCCGAAGAAGGTGCTTCAAATCCAAACACACGGAAATAAAATGAAGGCTTTTTTTTCAGGTCGAGCCAAAAGCACTTACGGCTTAATGAAGTACTAGGCAACTGTAGTGTAAGAAAATAACTGCAGATGCTGGTACAAATTGAAGGTATTTATTTCACAAAATGCTGGAGTAACTCAGCAGGTCAGGCAGCATCTCAGGAGAGAAGGAATGGGCGACGTTTCGGGTCGAGACCCTTCTTCAGACTGATGTCAGGGGGGCGGGACAAAGGAAGGATATAGACAATAGACAATAGACAATAGACAATAGGTGCAAGAGTAGGCCATTCGGCCCTTCGAGCCAGCACCGTCATTCAATGTGATCATGGCTGATCATTCTCAATCAGTACCCCGTTCCTGCCTTCTCCCCATACCCCCTGACTCCGCTATCCTTAAGAGCTCTATCTAGCTCTCTCTTGAATGCATTCAGAGAAATGGCCTCCACTGCCTTCTGAATTCCACAGATTCACAACTCTCTGACTGAAAAAGTTTTTCCTCATCTCCGTTCTAAATGGCCTACCCCTTATTCTTAAACTGTAGCCCCTGGTTCTGGACTCCCCCAACATTGGGAACATGTTTCCATATAGGTGGAGACAAGAAGATAGAGGGAGAACTGGGAAGGGGGAGGGGAAGAGAGGGACAGAGGAGCTAACAGAGGAACTATGAAGGCAACTGTAGTCACTCATGTAAAAAAGAAAATGAGGCAGCCAATTTGTTCACTGCAATTTCCCTCAAAGCACTGTGCGGTAATCTGACACTTGGTGATAGAGCTTGAGGAATCAATGTTTCACGATGCTCTGGAGAGAAATCTCTCCTCTCCTTCATAAGTTCCAGGAGCAGAATTAGGCCATTCGGCCCATCAAGTCTACTCCACCATTCAATCGTGGCTGATCTATCTTTCCCTCTCAGCCCCATTCTCCAGCCTTCCCCCCCATAGCCCCTGACACCCGTACTAGTCAAGTATCTGTCAATCCCTGACTTAAAAATATCCATTGACTTGGCCTCCACAGCCATCTTTATTTAGCTTAGTTTAGAGATACAGCGCGGAAATAGGTCCTTCGGCCCACCGGGTCCGCACCGACCAGCGATCCCCGCACATTAACACTACCCTAGACAGGTCTGGGGACAATTTACATTTGTACCAAGCCAATAAACCGACAACTGTATGTCTTTGGAGGGTGGTAGGAAACTGAACATTTTGGAGGAAACCCATTCGATCACAGGGTGAACGTAAAACTCCGTACAGACAGCACACGCAGTTGGGATGGAACCCGGGTCTCTGGCGCTGTAAGTGCTGTGCCACCGTGGCAACGAAGATCACAGGTCCGCCACCCTTTGACTAAAGAAATTCCACCTTAACTCCTTTCTAAAGGCACGTCCTTTCATTCGATGGCCTCTGGTCCCTGACTCTCCCCCACTAATGGAAACATCCTCTCCACATCCACTCTATCCAGGCCTTGCACTATTCGGTAAGTTTTCAATTAGATCCCCCCCCCCCCCCCCTCATTCTTCCAAACTGCAGTGAGTACAGTTCACTGCAGTGCCACAAACGTCCTGCAACACCTTGGCAGCATTTACATCTGTGTGGGAGGGCAGATGGGACTTATTTTTCCCTTTGCGATCTAGACAGTCAGACAGTACAGCAGTACCCTGGCCCTGCTCTCTGGAGGGTTACCCAGAATTTATGGCACATCTCGGACTGAACTTGCCTCGAAGTTGGTGCAGGTCCATCTGCTGCATTGATACCGGGGACAAGGGGGGGGGGTGGTTATGCTCTATGGAGATAGAATGTAAAATATTGAACATAGAAAAGTGCAACACAGTGACACACCCTGCAGTCCCCACAATATCACAGGGGCATAGGGTCATACAGCATGGAAAGAGGCCCTTCGGCCCAACCTGCCCACGCTGACCAACATGCCCCATCGACACTAGTCCCACCTGCCCGCAAGTGGCCTGGTTGACCACCGGCAACTGCTGTTTATAATCTTCAGTGAACGACATTGAATTGAAAGATGTAGCCTGGAAACAGGCCCTTTGTTCCACTGAGTCTTCGCTGACCATTGATCAACCGTTCACACTAGTTCTATATTATCCTTCTTCCTCGTCATCCACTGTCTACACACTAGGGGGACTTCACAGATGCCAATGAACCTACAAAACTGCGCGTCTTTGGAATACGGGAGGAAACCGAAGAAACCCACGTGGTTAGTTTGGTTTGGTTGAGAGATACAGCGCCGAAACAGGCCCTTCGGCCCACCGAGTCCGCGCCGGCCATCGATCCCCGCACACTTACACTGTCCTGCGCACACTAGGGACAATTTAAGGACTGCCTCAAAGTGTCCCTCAAAGTGTCCCTCAAAGTGCCCCTCAAAGTGTCCCTCAAAGACTTGGACATCAACCTCAGGACTTGGGAGTCTCTTGCTCTGGACCGTCCAACCTGGCGTAGCAATCTCACCACAGGAGCCCGTGCAGCAGAGAACAGACGCACTGCAGAGGCACAGAGGAAACGCACCGCTCGCAAGGCCCGGGCTACCTCCACTCCCACTGCAGCACCCGTCCACTTGTGCTCTACGTGTGGGCGTGCCTTCCGGGCCCGGATTGGCCTCACCAGTCACTCCCGGACCCACAGTCACCAATCCTCCAACTGAAAGTGAAGTCATGGTCATCTTCGAACCCGAAGGACGAACAACAACAAGGGACAATTCACAATTACACCAAGCCAATTAGCCTACAAACCTGTGTGTCTTTGGAGTGTGGGAGGAAACCAGAGCACCGGGATAAAACCTACGCAGGTCACGGGGTGAACGTACAAACTCCGTACAGACAGCACCCGTAGTCAGGATCGAACCCGGGTCTCTAGCATTGTAAGGCAGCAACTCTACCGCTGTGCCACTGTGCTGTGAATGCAGGGAGACCGTGCTGACTCCACACAGACAGCACATGCAGTTCAGGATTGGACCCAGGTCGATGGTGCTTTGAGGCAGGAGTTCTCTGACTAAATGAGGTTTTGCCTGAGAGGCTGGAATGAAGGTACTGAAACAACCGACAATGGTCATTACAGAGAACGAGGTAGACATCATAACCTAAGAAGAGGATGGACACAAAATGCTGGAGTAATTTAGAGGGTCAGGCAGCATCTCTGGAGAAAAGGAATAGGTGACGTTTCGGATCAAGACCCTTCCCAAGTCTGAGAATCAGGGGAGAAGGAAACTAGTGGTATGGAAAGGTATAGACCAAATCAGAGCCCGCACCAACAGCCAAGGAGTCCATTATTGGCTGTGGAGGAGGTGACAACGAGGGGATACGAACAGTGGAACTAGCAGGACATCCAGAGAGGGGGAGGGACAGAGAGAGAGGGAATGCCAATGTCAATTGAAGTTAGAGAAATCATATCATATCATATCATATATATACAGCCGGAAACAGGCCTTTTCGGCCCTCCAAGTCCGTGCCGCCCAGTGATCCCCGTACATTAACACTATCCTACACCCACTAGGGACAATTTTTTACATCTACCCAGCCAATTAACCTACATACCTGTACGTCTTTGGAGTGTGGGAGGAAACCGAAGATCTCGGAGAAAACCCACGCAGGTCACGGGGAGAACGTACAAACTCCTTACAGTGCAGCACCCGTAGTCAGGATCGAACCTGAGTCTCCGGCGCTGCATTCGCTGTAAAGCAGCAACTCTACCACTGCGCTACCGTGCCGGTTTGTGGAATATGGTTTGTGGAATCTGTGGAATTCTCTGCCTCAGAAGGCAGTGGAGGCCAATTCTCTGAATGCATTCAAGATAGAGCTAGATAGAGCTCTTAAGGATAGCGGAGTCAGGGGGTATGGGGAGAAGGCAGGAACGGGGTACTGATTGAGAATGATCAGCCATGATCACATTGAATGGTGGTGCTGGCTCGAAGGGCCGAATGGCCTCCTCCTGCACCTATTGTCTATTGTCTATTGTATTCACACCATTGGGTTGTAAGCTGCAGAAGCAAAATATGAGGTGCTGTTCCTCCAATTTGCGTGTGGATGCCAGGGCATATTGATTTACATCCTGCCCCAGAGCTACTCTCTAATCCCATGTAGGTGACCTGCCCCCACCAACCCCCCCTCATTCCTTTTCTTCATCTGCTTATCTCAGCTATTCTCAAATATTGACAACTTCTAGCTCGTGTGATGCTCTCCACACAGTGGGACTCTGTGTGCAAGGATGAAATAGGCTTCTTTGCTTGCTGCCCCTAAATCTCTTACCTTTCAATCTATATCCCCTCTTTTTAAATCCTACCATCAGTGGAAGCAATCTGTCCATTTCGATTAAACACCTCCATCAAAGCCCCTTTGTAATCTCCTCTGCTCCGCAGAAAATGGCTCCAATTTCAGATCGCTTCAGCCGCTGTGGCAAAGCCAAGTAGGATTTGCAGCGGGATGTGCTTCGTGTTCGGGGGCCGCGATTGTCCACATCAGATCCGATGTTTGCACGGGACCTTCGACCAAAGTCGTTGGTGATGGTCCGAGCAGTTACTGCCTCGCACTTGCAGAGGCCCCGGGTTTGATCCTGACCTTGCGTGCTGTCGGAGTGGAGTTTGCACGTCCTTTCATTCTCCCCGCTCCCATCAGGCAAGAGGTACAGAAGTGCGAAAACGCACACCTCCAGATTCAGGGACAGTTTCTTCCCAGATGTTATCAGGCAGCTGAACCATCCTACCACAACCAGAGAGCAATGCTGAACTACCATCTAACTCATTGGAGACCCTCGGACTATCTTTAATTGGACTTTGCTGGACTTCATCTTGCACTAAATGTTATTCCATTTATTCTGTATCTGTATACTGTGGACTGCTCAATAGTCAATAGACAATAGGTGCAGGAGGAGGCCATTCGGCCCTTCGAGCCAGCACCACCATTCAATGTGATCATGGCTGATCATTCTCAATCAGTACCCCATTCCTGCCTTCTCCCCATACCCCCTGACTCTGCTATCCTTAAGAGCTCTATCTAGCTCTCTCTTGAATGCATTCAGAGAATTGGCCTCCACTGCCTTCTGAGGCAGAAAATTCCACAGATTCACAACTCTCTGACTGAAAAAGTTTTTCCTCATCTCAGTTCTAAATGGCCTACCCCTTATTCTTAAACTGTGGCCCCTTGTTCTGGACTCCCCCAACATTGGGAACATGTTTCCTGCCTCTAACATGTCCAACCCCTTAATAATCTTATACGTTATATGCTCGATTGTAATCGTATATAGTCTTTCCGTTGACTGGATAGCATGCAACAAAGCTTTTCACTGTACCTCAAGATCAGGAGCGAATGTGGATCTCCGGCCCTCTAAAGCAGGGCCACTGTGTCGCCCATAGTGATAGAGTTATACAGCATGGAAACGAGCCCTTCAGCCCAACTCGGCCATGCCGACCAAGATGGGATATCTATGCTTGTCCCATTTGCTTGCATTTGGTCCATATCCCTCGAACCCTTTCCTATCCATGCACTTGTCCAAGTATCTTTTCACGGCAGCCACGGTGGCGCAGCGGTAGAGTTGCTGCCTTACAGAGCTTACAGCGCCAGAGACCCGGGTTCGATCCCGACCACGGGTGCTGCCTGTACGGAGTTTGTACGTTCTCCCCGTGACCTGCGTGGGTTTTCTCCGAGATCTTCGGTTTCCTCCCGCGCTCCAAAGACGTGCAGGAATGTAGGCTAATTGGCTTTGTGTATGTGTAAATCATCCCTAGTGTGCGTAGGATAGTGTTAATGTGCGGGGATCGCTGGTCGGTGTTCTGAAAGGGTCTGTTTCCGAGCTGTATCTCTAAAACTAAGCTAAAACTAAACTAAAAAATGCTGCTATACCACCTGCTTCAACTACCTTCTCTGGAAGCCTGTTCACCCTCTGAGTGAAAAAGTTGCTTCTTGGCTTTGTATTATAGACAATAGACAATAGGTGCAGGAGGAGGCCATTTGGCCCTTCGAGCCAGCACCGCCATTCAATGTGATCATGGCTGATCATTCTCAATCAGTACCCCGTTCCTGCTTTCTCCCCATACCCCCTGACTCCGCTATACTTAACAGCTCTATCTAGCTCTCTCTTGAATGTATTCAGAGAATTGGCCTCCACTGCCTTCTGAGGCAGAGAATTTCACAGATTCACAACTCTCTGACTGAAAATGGTTTTCCTCATCTCAGTTCTAAATGGCTTACCCCTTATTCTTAAACTGTGGCCCCTGGTTCTGGACTCCCCCAACATTGGGAACATGTTTCCTGCCTCTAACGTGTCCAAACCCATTAATAATCTTATACGTTTCGATAAGATCCCCTCTCATCCTTCTATATTCCAGTGTATACAAGCCTAGTCGCTCCAGTCTTTCAACCGTTAATTTAACAGTTATTCAATCCCATAACCTTGCAGGTCTCTCTTGAATCAGCTCCCTCTACATCTTTGGCCATCTCTCGATACCTGACGACACAAGACAAGTTTTCTCCTCTCCCACACCCCGGAGGTTATCGAGTGTTCCGGAGAGGTAGTACTCTCTTGCAGTCAATGATTACACATCGTGAAGAATGCATCGCCATGTTTGGTGCTGTGCCAGACAGCTCGCCTCTTCAGTTACTTTTCCGTTCCGAAACTGATTACATCACAAATTGATATACTAAATGTGAAAGGGGGCAATCAATTCAACAACATCCTACTGCGCTAAAAGGGTCAGATATGACTGACAAATGCTGAACAAAGAACACATACATCAAAACTGCTGCACAAAGGCCACTCGAATTGACTAACTTTTTCATTAGTCATTTCCCATAAAGAACTATCAGGTAGCTACATCCTAAAAGCATCGGTGATTATGGATTCTCCATCCCTTCATTAAGAGTGACCCACTTGAACATTGACCTTGTTTTAAAAACTATTTTGTCATCTTTTTGTCCTCATTTAGGCAGCTGACTGACATAGCTGATGAGTGAACATCTTTGTTGAGCAGTAGCCAGGCTGTTGAACCCATTACGTTTTAAAATAAATTATTCACTTTCCAGGCTCAGGGCATGGTCCACTCTTTATTGACCACTCCCGATTGTCCTTGGGGATATGGTAGAGAGCCACCATCTTCAAACGTCGCTCCCCACGTACCTGGAATGAGCTGCCAGAGGAATCTGCAGAAGCAGTTACTACCTTGCCATTTAAAGGACATTTAGATAGACACTAGACTAAGTGGACCCGTTGGGGCCAAACCTCTCCTGCATTGGTGCAGCACCCTCTTCTCCACCCCCTCCCCTCTCCTCCCCCTCCCCCCACCCTCCCCCTACCCCCTCCCTCCTCCTCCCCTATCCCCCTTCCCCTCCCCTCCCCCTCCCCCTTCCCGTCCCCCCACTCCACCCCCCTCAAACCCCCTCTCCTCCCCCTCCCCCCACCCTCCACCTCCCCTTCCCCTCACCCTCCCCCCACCCTCCCCCTCCCCCCTCCCCCTCCCCTCACCCTCCCCCCTCCCTCCCCCTCCCCCTCCCCCTTCCCCTCCCCCCAGTTCACCCACCTCAAACCCCCTTATTCTCCCTCCTCCCCTCCCCTTCCCTCCCTCCACCCCTTCCCTCCCACCACCCCTTCCCTCCCTCCCTCCTTCCCTCCCTCCCTCCCTCCCTCCCTCCCTTCCTCCCTCCCTCCCTCCCTAGGAGATAGATTTAAACTTTAAAATGTGAATAACTTTAAAAATATAACACCGATTTCAATGAAACTTCTTCCATTAACACAGTGAGCAAAGGCAGGCCTAAAATTGTCGCGCTATCGTGTACAGTTTGGGCTGTAGTTCAGGAACAAACAAACAAACAAACGAGAGTTTTAGTATATAGATGTGGATAGGAGGGGTTGAGAAAGATTGGGCCAAAGGGACTAACCCAATATGCCAACTTGGTCGGCAGGGACAAGGCGGGCCGAAGGGACAGCTTCGGTGCTGTGTGACTCTATAACTCTGTGACTACTTCTGTTCATGACACAATAAAGGCACAGAGTCTTTCGCCCAGAGTATGGGAAATCAAGAACCAGGGGACATAGGTTTAAGGTGGGAGGGGAAGGACTTCATTGGAACCTGAGGAGAACCTAGAGAAAGCCTATCATATCATATCATATCATATCATATACATACAGCCGGAAACAGGCCTTTTCGGCCCTCCAAGTCCGTGCTGCCCAGTGATCCCCGTACATTAACACTATCCTACACCCACTAGGGACAATTTTTACATTTACCCAGCCAATTAACCTACATACCTGTACGTCTTTGGAGTGTGGGAGGAAACCGAAGATCTCGGAGAAAACCCACGCAGGTCACGGGGAGAACGTACAAACTCCTTACAGTGCAGCACCCGTAGTCAGGATCGAACCTGAGTCTCCGGCGCTGCATTCGCTGTAAAGCAGCAACTCAACCGCTGCGCTACCGTGCCGCCCAATGTTTAACATATGATGTTAACTCTATGGCCTAGGGTTAACATACGATGATGGCATTGGGCCTGTACTCGCTGGAGTTTAGAGGGATGAGGGGGGACCTCATTGAAACTCACTGAATGGTGAAAGGCTTGGATGGAGTGGATGTGGAGAGGATATTTCCACTAGAGGGAGCATCTAGGACTAAAGGTCATCGGCTCAGAATTAAAGGACCTTCCTTTAGGAAGAAGATGATGAGGAATTTTTCCAGTCAGAAGGTGGTGAATCTGTCAGATTCATTGCCGCAGAAGGCTGTGGAGGCCAAGCCAATGAATATTTTTAGGCACAGATAGATAGATTCTTGATTAGTACAGGCATCAGGGCTTATGGGGAGAAGGCAGAGGAATGGGGTTAGGAGGGAGAGATAGATCAGCCATCATTGAATGGCGGAGCAGACTTGAAGGGCCGAATGGCCTAATTCTGATCCTATCCCTTATGACCTTGACCCACACGGCCAAGGGGAGAACGTGCAAACTCTGTGCAGACAGCACCCGAAGTCAGGATTGAACCCTGGTCTCCAGTGCTGTAAGGCAGCAACTCTGCCGCTGCACCACCTAGATGTGTAGTTTAGCCTGAAGTTAACGGTGTGGGACGAAGGTGGAAGGGAATAGCGTGTGGGATGTCATGTGTCTGGGGGGAGGAAGTGGCCACGTCAGCTGAAAAGTGATAAGAGTGAAGTGCTCAACCTGATAGAAATAGAAAAATATTATGACTCAAGAAGTGCTTTAATTCTCTACTAATATGCACCACAGCCTTGAAATCTGCACCATGGGAAGAATCATAACTGAGTTGTGTGTCTGAGATTTCTCCCTCCATTAACTTGGTGGAGATTTCAAGGCATCCGGTTTGAGCAGCTTAACGGTGATGTAGTCACGACAGGCAATCACCATTTCACCCCCCATATATCTCTAACGAAACAACTTTCGAGCAATTATTGAAAAGGATAGGGGGCTCTGACTTCTCAGACTGGAGATCACTGCAGTGCGCAGAGGGTTAAATTTTGGCAGTAGCTGAAGTAAAACTGCGAGTAACTCTTTCTTCGTCTGAGACCCACACAACAGCCTATCGAGGCTTAGCCTTTTGTTGACATGACCGACTGACGGGTGAATCAGGTAGTTCTGCTTCAAATTGTATTTGTCCTCCGGTGTCCCAAATCTGCACATTTTATTCCAGCGAACTTCGGATAGAATGTGAGGGAAGGTTCCGCAGATGCTGCTTTAAACCGGAGACAGACCGACACAAAAAGCCGGAGTAACTCAGCGGGACAGGCAGCGTCTCCGAAGAGAAGGAATGGGTGACATGAAGAAGGGTCTCGACCCGAAACGTCACCTATTCCTTTTCTCTAGAGACGCTGTGTGACCCGTTGATTTGCTCCAGCGTTTTGTGTCTGGCGTCCAATAGAAGATCCATGTTACCACGAAGGACAAGGAAACGGCAAACCAAATGCTCCTTGGGAAGCATTGGCAACTGTAGATAATAATAATAATAATAATGTATTTTATTTATATAGCGCTTTTCATACACTCAAAGACGCTTTACAGAGATTTAGAGAACATAGGGAAATGAATAAATAGATAAATAAGTAAATAAATAAACGAACAGAGAAAGGAGACAGAAGGCGAGGTGACCTTCAGTGGTTGAAGGCAGTACTGAACAGGTGAGACTTCAGCGATGTTTTGAATGTGGTGAGTGTGGAGGAGTCTCTAACGGTTTGGGGTAGTGAGTTCCATAGGGTGGGAGCAGCGATGGAGAAAGCCCTGTCCCCCCAGGATCTGAGTTTGGTCCGGATGTGGGGGGATAGGAGATTGGCAGCAGCAGAGCGTAGGGTGCAGGTGGGACTGTGCCTGTGGAGGAGGTCGGTCAGGTAGGATGGGGCCAGGTTATGGAGGGCTTTGTAGGTTATGAGGAGGATTTTGTACTGGATTCTCTGGGGGATGGGGAGCCAGTGGAGTTTATAAAGGACGGGGATGATATGGTCACGGATCGGGGAGTGGGTGAGTAGACGGGCAGCGGAGTTTTGAATGTATTGAAGTTTACTGATGATTTTTGAGGGTGCGCCATAGAGGAGGCTGTTGCAGTAGTCCAGACGGGAGGTGATGAAGGCGTGGATGAGGGTTTCTGCAGCTGTGGAGGAGAGGGATGGACGGAGACGGGCAATGTTTTTGAGGTGGAAGAAGGCTGTCTTTGTGATGTGTTTGATGTGTTTGTCGAAGGAGAGGGTTTGATCAAAGATGATTGCAAGATTCCGGATGCTGGTTTACAAAAGAAAAAGACACAAAGTGTTGGAGTAACCCGGCGGGTCAGGCAGCATCTCTGGAGAATATGGATAGGCAACTTGTCTGGTGGAGACCCTTCTTCAGTCTAGTCATCTTTAGATCCTTCAGCAATCTGAAGAAGGGTCTCCACCCAAAGCGTTCTCCATTGAGAGGGGTCTCCACCTCTCAATGTTCTCCATAGATGCTGCCCAGAGTGCTGTCGTAGCTTATTGTCACATGTACCGAGGTACAGTGAAACACTTTTCTAGCAATCCATCCAATACATGAATACAATCGAGCCATTTACAGTGAATAGATACTTTAGTGCAAGCTTGTATTCACTGGAATTTAGAAGGGTGAGAGGGGATCTTATTGAAACATATAAGATTATTAAGGGATTGGACACGCTAGAGGCAGGAAACATGTTCCCGATGTTGGGGGAGTCTCGAACCTGGGGCCACAGTTTAATAATAAGGGCTAGGCCATTTAGAACGGAGATGAGGAAAAGAGAGTTGTGAAGCTGTGGAATTCTCTGCCTCAGAAGGCAGTGGAGGCCAATTCACTGGATGCTTTCAAGAGAGAATTAGATAGAGCTCTTAATGATATGGGGAGAAGGCAGGAACGGGGTACTGATTGTGCATGATCACATTGAAAATGGCGGTGCTAGCTCGAAGGGCCGAATGGCCTACTCCTGCACCTTTTGTCTATTGCCTATTGTCAAAGTCCGATGCTTCAAATGCTCCTTGATATTGGTTTCAATGAGGACGCGAGTTGATGATAAAGTGAAGAAGGAATCAGGCTACAAATATACCATTGGCCATTTCCCATTATGCCCAAGTCTAATTTATGTCTCCTGACTAACTGGGAGTTACTAAATTTCCAAGAAACTAGGGGAAATGTGCAGTAGAAATGAGAAATGTGTGACTGTGAGGTTATTATATAAATGCTTAAAACACTTGCATCCAGCTCTTCGTTCACTACTATTAATGGAAATGTCAAATCTATCTTCATTAAAACAGAAGAGAGAGGAGCTTAATATGAATGAATTAGCTGGGGGTAAAGCATCTTTTATTCTCATATAGAGTACAGGATTCATATCCTACTTGACAAAGGGTGCAGGCATTGATTATTTCTCTTCTTATTCCATCCATTGTACTTCCTCACAATGTAACAATCATAGATATATCATGCGGGATAATGCTTTGCGTTGATGTCTGAAGGTGACATTATTTCTAATGACTGAGAAGAAGGCCATTCGGCCTATTGAGCAAATGCCAACTTTTCAACTGTTCCCCTCAGTGCTGTTCACCTAACAGGTGGGTCTCTGTCTTTTATTACTTTAGACTTTGGTGTTGCACGGTGGCGCAGCGGTAGAGTTGCTGCCTCACAGCGCCAGAGACCCGGGTTCCATCCGAGTGGCCGTCTGTGCGGAGTTGGTACCTTCTCCCCGTGACCCGAGTGTGTTTTCTCCGAGATCTTCGGTTTCCTCCAACACTCCAAAGATGTACAGGTTAATTGGATTAGTATAAATGTAAATCGTCCCCGGCGTGTGTAGTATGGCGCTGGTTGGCGCGGAATTCGGTGGGCCGAAGGGCCTGTTTCCGCACTGTTATCTCTAGACTAAACTAAACTAAACTTAAACTTTACAGCTACAGGCCCTTCAGCTGACTGAGTCCGCGCTGACCAGTGATACACTAACAGTATCCGACACACTTGGGATTTATGGACCTGAATGCCACATCAATGTTGTACATCAATGCTGTCAATGGTCATGGCATTAATTGCATAGCTACGTGTATAGTATATACACTAATTATATTTGACCTCCCGAATTGCAACCCCTCACACTTGTTAGGAGTACACTCCATCTGCTATTTTCCGCCTTTGGTTCACAATGTCCCTGCCGAACATGATCCATATCTTTCCATTCCCTGCAAATCCTTACGTCTACATGGCAGTCTCTTGAACACCGCTATCGTAACTTCCTCCGCCAGTCGCTTCCCGCCATGGCTGCAGTAACCTGAGTTCAGTCCTGACCTCCAATGTTGTCTGCATGGAGTTTGCATGTTGTTCCTGTGTCTGCATTAAATTTGTCCGGGTCTTCGACTTTCCCCCGCATGAAAAAGAGGCGCGGGATTGCAGATTAATTGGCCACTGTGATTTGCCCCGAGTTTGAAGACGATTACTAGAATCAGGGGGAAGTTGATGAGAATGTAGGGGGGGATGGATGAAATGGGTCAGTGCAGGGTTAGTGTAAATGGGTGCTGGGATGGTTGGCAGACTGGAGGGCATATTACACAAAAACAAAGAACTGCAGGTGCTGGTTAATACACAAAATGACACAAAGTGCTGGAGTAACATAGAAACATAGAAAATAGGTACAGGAGTAGGCCATTCGGCCCTTCGAGCCTGCACCGCCATTCAATATGATCATGGCTGATCATCCAACTCAGTATCCCGTACCTGCCTTCTCTCCATACCCCCTGATCCCTTTAGCCACAAGGGCCACATCTAACTCCCTCTTAAATATAGCCAATGAACTGGCCTCAACTACCTTCTGTGGCAGAGAATTCCACAGATTCACCACTTTCTGTGTGAAAAAAAACGTTCTCATCTCGGTCCTAAAAGACTTCCCCCTTATCCTTAAACTGTGACCCCTTGTTCTGGACTTCCCCAACATCGGGAACAATCTCCCTGCATCTAGCCTGTCCAACCCCTTAAGAATTTTGTAAGTTTCTATAAGATCCCCCCTCAATCTTCTAAATTCCAGCGAGTACAAGCCGAGTCTATCCAGTCTTTCTTCATATGAAAGTCCTGCCATCCCAGGGATCAATCTGGTGAACCTTCTCTGTACTCCCTCTACGGCAAGAGCAACTCAGAAGGTCGGGCAGCATCTCTGGAGAGCAGTGAGGGATGTTGAGGGGTTGAGACCCTTCTTCAGACTGCTGATGGATCTGAAGAAGGGTGGTCTGAAGAAGGGTTTCTATCCGAAACGTCACCTACCCATGCTCTCCAGAGTTGTTGCCTGACCAGCTGAGTTACTCCAGCACTTTGTGTCCTTTACCATGCTGTCTAACTCTGTGACTCCTGTAGGAAACCTCAGGGTTAAAATCATAAAATCATATCCGATGGTCTACATTTGAAATGCTATACATACCTGGAGTTTTTTTTTCAATTAATATTTCAGCAGAAGACTCTTATTATAATACACTGGCATTTTAGGAGAATCTTATCATTAATTATATACTAAAATGATATTTCTCCCAAATGTCTTCATGATATCACTTCTCCTGGCTTCAACATGTTATTCTGTCAACTCTCCAGCACTGACAATATTAATGTGATGACATTCAGAGCAGGCTGTGGTGTACCGTAGAGACATAGAGACTCAGGGAAACGGGCTCTTCGGTCCAAATTGTCCATGCTGACCAACGTGCCCCATCTACGCTAGTCCCACCTGCCCGGATGTGTGTGGAGTGTGGAGAGGATGTTTCCACCAGTGGGAGCATCGAGGACCAGAGGTCATAGCCTCAGAATTAAAGGACGTACCTTTAGGAAGAAAACGAGGGGGAATTTCTACAGTCAAAGGGTGATGAATCTGTGGATTTCATTGCCTCAGAAGGCAGCGGAGGCTGTCAATGGCTATTTTTAATGTGGAGATTGATAGATTCTTGATTAGTACAGGTGTCAGGGGTATGAGGGAAGGCAGGAGAATGGGGTTGAGATGGAATGATAGATCAACCATGATTGAATAGGGGAGTAGACTTGATGGGCCGAATGGCCTAATTCTGATCCTGGAACATGAATTTATGAACTTATGCCCACATTTGGCCCATATCCCTCTGAAGCTTTCCTATCCATACACCTGTCTTTGAAATGCTGTTATGGTATTTGCCCAAACTACCTCCCCTGACAGCCAGTTCCATGTACCCATCACCCTCTGAGTGAATAGCAAAGAGAAAGTTTACCCACGTTAAGTTAAATAAAAGTTACATTCCTAACCTGGAGAACAGTAGAGTTTAGTTTAATTTAATTTAGTTTAGAGATACAGCACAGAAATAGGCCCTTCAACCAATCGCATCTGAACCGACCAGCGATGCCCGTACAAACGCACTGTCCTAGACACCAGAAACAATTTACCATTTTTACCGAAGCCCATTAACCTACAGATGTACATCTTTGGAATGCGGGAGGAAACCAGAGCCCCCGGAGAAAACCCACGAAGATCATGGGGAGAACGTATATCTACTACGTACAGACAGCACCCGTAGTCGGGATCGAACCTGGGTCTCTGGCGCTGTAAGGCAGCAACTCTACCGCTGCGCCACCGTGCCGCCCAAAGTTCCAAAGTTCCGGAAGGCAAAGGTCCTTCAAGCCTGAACAGGATGTGCTCTGGGGTTGGATGTAAGATTTGTTGTTACTCGATGGAATGAAGTATTGATAGCAAGAGCATTCATTTCAGATCCTTAACTATGCTTTTAAGAAGGCTGTTGTGAACCTTCTTCTTGAACTATTGCTGTCCTTCCAGTAAGTTCATAAGTTCATAAGTGATAGGAGCAGAATTAGGCCATTCGGCCCATCAAGTCTACTCCGCCATTCAATCATGGCTGATCTATCTCTCCCTCACAACCCCATTCTCCTGCCTTCTCCCCATAACCCCTGACACCCGCACTAATCAAGAATCTGTCTAAGGTGTCACAAAATGCTGGAGTAACTCAGCAGGTCAGGCAGCATCTAGGAGAGAGGGAATGGGTGACGTTTCGGCCCGAAACGTCATCCATTCCCTCTCTCCTGAGATGCTGCCTGACCTGCTGAGTTACTCCAGCATTTTGTGATACCTTCGATTTGTACCGGCATCTGCAGTTATTTTCCTACACTAAGAATCTGTCTATCTCTGTTTAAAAAAAAATCCATTGACTTGGCCTCCCAAACAATGTCCCAAATGTACTCCCAAACAAATTTGTTGTAAGACTCTGATGTATCTGCCCCTGTAAGGACCACATGTCTCAGGTGGAGTAATTTGCAGGGCATTCAGAATAATACCCAAGAAACACGTAGATCACTAGAAAGCATGGCTCTTCTCAAACTGTGCACGCATGCCCACTGCATACAAATATGTCATGTGGTGACACCAGACTTTCTGATGCACTGCAGGTGGTTTCAGTGACTTGAGTAGCAACGAGAAAGTACAATGAATCGTTGTTTTAGTCAGGATGATGAATGGCTCGATGAGGGACCGGAGATGGAACCTGCTGCCGTTGTCCTTTTAGGTGAGAAGAGCTCGCAGGTTTTGGGAAGTGCTGGAATTCCAGTGAGCGTCTCCAGTACATTTGTCATAGACAGAGTCACAGAGTGATACAGTGTGGAAACAGGCCCTTAGGCCCAACTCGCCCGCACCGGCCGACAATGTCCCAGCTACCCTAGTCCCACTTGCCTGCGCTGGGTCCATAACCCTCCAAACCTGTCCTATCCATGTACCTGTCCAACTGTTTCTTAAACAATGATCCCATCAAATCTTGCACAGTTCGGTCAAAGGGCCTTACTCCACACTGTATCAACCTATGACTCCAGCTTGCACACACCGACTAGCATGTTCCATCTACACTAGTCCCAACTCCCTGTGTGTTTGGCCCATATCCTTCTAAACCTGTTCTATCCATGAACCTGTCTAAATGTTTCTTACAAATCTCAACTCTTGTGGATGAAATTGGAAGGAGGCTCAGAATAAGTGCATTGCAACGATCAGTTGGAGTCTGCTCACCAACTGTGCAAGATTTGATGGGATCACCCAGCTAAGTATTCCAATGAAGTGCCACAAATGAAAAGCAATTCGCTTCTTGCCACCATCTCCTGGAACCACAACACCAATTTACATTTATATGGCATCTTTAACACAGGGTCTCACACACAAAGAGATACTGGGACAGGGTGTTTAATGGATGCTTAAAGATAAGCAAGGGGGAAATGAGCTTGCAAAGGGAATCCTTCAAGCAAGGTTGAGTGTTTTAAAATGGAGGGGTGATCCAGGGCGGTCACGGTGGCGCAGCGGTAGAGTTGCCGCCTTACAGCGAATGCAGCGCCGGAGACCCGGGTTCGATCCCGACCACGGGTGCTGTCTGTACGAGTTTGTACGTTCTCCCTGTGACCTGTGTGGGGGTTTTTCTGAGATCTTCGGTTTCCTCCCACACTCCAAAGATGTAGAGGTATGTTAGTAAATTGGTTTGGTAAATATAAAAATGGTCCCTAATGTGTGTAGGGTAGTGTTAATGTGCAGGGACCGCTGGTCAACACGGACCCGGTGGGCTGAAGGGCCTGTTTCCATGCTGTGTCTCTAAACTAAACTAAACTAAACTCAATGTAGTATAAAAAAAATAACTGCAGATGCTGGTAAAAATCGAAGGTATTTATTCACAAAATGCTGGAGTAACTCAGCAGGTCAGGCAGCATCTCAGGAGAGACGGAGAGAAGGTTCTCTATCTGAGATGCTGCCTGCCCTGCTGAGTTACTCCAGCATTTTGTGAATAAACTAAACTCAATGGTCAGTTTCACTCACATTGTTACATGGGGAGTCAATGTTAATCAGTGAGCATGGGATCATGAGTTAAGGGGCCTTGGTTTGAGTCAGGACTAGGAAAACGAAGCCTTTGTTGACCCTTTGTGGAGAGTGTTAGTGGAGGCATAGATAGAGTGAATGCGGAAATGATGTTTCCACTGGTGGGAGAGTCTTGGACCGGAGGTCACAGCCTCAGAATTAAAGGGCGCTCTTTTAGAAAGGAGGTGAGGAGGAACTTCTTTAGTCAGAGGGTAGTTAATCTGTGGAACTCATTGCCACAGAGGGCCAAGTCAGTGGATATTTTTACGGCAGAGACAGACAAATTCTTGATTCGAACTGGTGTCAATGAAAATGGGATTAGGAGGCAGAGATCAGCCATGATTGAATGGCCGCGTAGACTCGATGGGCCAAATGGCCTCATTCTACTCCTATAACTTGTGAACTTGAGAGTGAAGGATGGATGCAGGCACTGGAGGCTCTCTTAAAGATTTCAAGGGAAGGGGTAAGGTAGGAAAGGGGAGAGGTAAAAGGCAGGGTTAATCTTCACTTGCTTTTGATGCATTCCAGATAGTTACATTATGGCAGATTTATGCTTGTAATTCTGTGCATCAAGACAAAAATTTTACCTGATACTTTTTGAGATTTGACACCATTTTATTCTGCAAATAAGTTTAGACTTGGACTGCCTTCCAATTTTATTTTCAAATGCAAAGCACATTCATTTTAATTTTCGTCAATACATTTTTTCGACAGAACCGCAATTTTCCATCTGTCACCAGTCATTCTAAAGTTTGTATTAATTGATTCGTGTGATGGATCTTAATGCAGCAGGAATATTTTTAGCCTGAGTTGCATTAGATTGTGGTGTTCATCGGTGACATGCACTGCGAGCTTCAACGCTGGAAGTCGTGAGATCTTTGTTCTCAGTTATCTTCTGCTGGATACAACAGAACATGGTGCTAGGTAGAGCTGTTGTCTCACGGCGCCAGAGTCCCGAGTTCTATCCTGACTACGGGTGCTGTCTGTACAGAGTGGGTTATGTCCAGGTGCTCTGGTTTCCTCAAGATGTGCAAGTGCGTATGTTGAAAGACTGGAGCGACTAGGCTTGTATACACTGGAATTTAGAAGGATGAGAGGGGATCTTATTGAAACATATAAGATTATTAAGGGGTTGGACACATTAGAGGCAGGAAACATGTTCCCAATGTTGGGGGAGTCCAGAACCAGGGGCCACAGTTTAAGAATAAGGGGTAGGCCATTTAGAACGGCGATGGGGAAAACCGTTTTCACTCAGAGAGTTGTAAATCTGTGGAATTCTCTGCCTCAGAAGGCAGTGGAGGCCAATTCTCTGGATGCTTTCAAGAGAGAGCTAGATAGAGCTCTTCATGATAGCGGAGTCAGGGGGTATGGGGAGAAGGCAGGAACGGGGTACGGATTGTGGATGATCACCCATGATCACATTGAATGGCGGTGCTGGCTCGAAGGGCCGAATGGCCTACTCCTGCACCTATTGTCTATTATCTATTGTCTATTAAATGGCTTCTGTAAGTAGCCCCTCGTGTGTAGGATGTGAAAGTGGGCTAACCTGGAACTAGTGTGCAGGTGATCGATGGTCAGCATGGACTCGGTGGGCAGAATGCTCTATCATGACACTAATCATATCAGCTGAGCCTCTAGTTTTAAGGCTGTGGTTTCAAATCCCATTCCTAATCTTTTAGTTACAATTTCTGTTTGATGCATCCTGTGGTAGTGCTGAAGCTTCTTACACTATTAAAGGTGCCGATTACAGATGGAGTATTAAACTGATCCCTGTATGCCCTTATACATGACTTGGGCAATCCCATATCACTACCTTCTGCCAAGATTTGCCTCAATGAATATTACAAGTGGAATAGAGTATTAGCTTGCAGTGTATGTCTTGCATTAATTGAAGTCATTCAAAAAACCTACCAGATTCTGGAAGTCTGATGTAAAGGTGCTCCATGCTGGGAGAAACTCAGCAGGTCAGTCAGCATCCGTGGAAGGAGAAGTGGAATTAACAGTTGTTGTTGTACACAAAGTGCTGGAGTAACACAGCGGGTCAGGCGAGAATGGAGAGGTGACGTTTCGGGTCAGAACCCATCTTCGTGTCAGACCCCTGTCTGAAGAAGGTTCTCAACCCAAAATGTCACCTATCCATGGGGTTGCCAACTTTCTCGCTCCCAAATAAGGGACAAAAGGTGAGGTCACCGCCCCGCGCCCCACGTGACCTCACCCAGCCAGCGGCCACGTGCTCCCGCTCCACCAATGGCGGCCACCCGGGCCAGGAGGCGGGTTGCTACGCAACCTCCGTTAGGCGGCGCCTGGGTCTCCGAGCCTACAGTGTCCGGGCCTACAGTGTCCGGGCCTACAGTGTCCGGGCCTACAGTGCTCCCTGGGCCTAATATGAGTCAAGGGCAGTCCTATACGGGACCAATATGCGGGATGTCCCGGCTAATGCGGGACAGTTGGCAACCCTGCCTATTCATGTTCCCCAGAGATGCTGACTGACCTGCTGTTACTCCAGCTCTTTGTATTTTTTTGCATATTAACTAGCAACTGCGGTACCTGGTTTCTACACTCAAACAGTTAAAGACCATGATGTAACTCCACTTAGAATCAGAGAGTCACACAGCGCAGAAACAGGACATTTGGCCCAAGTCATCCATGCCAACCAAGATGCCCCATCTACGCTGGTGCCATTTGCCTGTATTTGGTCCCAATCTCTCCAAACCTTTCCTATCCATGTAGCTGTCCAAGTGTCTTTTAAATGCTAAATCAAGAAATTAACTGAAAATGTGTGATGGTCAGTGTGGCCTCCGTGGGCCTGAGGGCTTTTTTTCCATGCTATATCTCTAAAACTAAAAACTAAAAGTAAAACCAAGATGGCCATTTCAAAACTTGGACTTAATTTATTTTTAAAAAGCTAAAGTTTCTGCTGGTGAGGGAGCAAGATGGGCTGTTGAACTATATATTGGGGAAAATAACACAGAAGGCCAAGTCACACCAAGCCTATGGCTGCTCTGTGAAAGAGGTGTTCCATTAATTCTGTCCTCCATTGTACTTGCCATGGAGCTGTGCAGACTTTCCTGTTTAACTGTCCAACCATTGGGCGCAGCGGTAGAGTTGCTGCCTCACAGCGCCAGAGACCCGGGTTCGATCCTGACCTCGGGTATTGTCTGGATGGAGTTTGTACGTTCTCCCGGTTACCACGTGGGTTTTCTCAGGGTGCTCCGGTTTCAATAGACAATAGACAATAGACAATGCAGGAGTAGGCCATTCAGCCCTTCGAGCCAGCACCGCCATTCAATGCGATCATGGCTGATCACTCTCAATCAGTACCCCGTTCCTACCTTCTCCCCATACCCCCTCACTCCGCTATCCTTAAGAGCTCTATCCAGCTTCTCTTGAAAGCATCCAACGAACTGGCCTCCACTGCCTTCTGAGGCAGAGAATTCCACACCTTCACCACTCTCTGACTGAAAAAGTTCTTCCTCATCTCCGTTCTAAATGGCCTACCCCTTATTCTTAAACTGTGGCCCCTTGTTCTGGACTCCCCCAACATTGGGAACATGTTTCCTGCCTCTAATGTGTCCAATCCCCTAATTATCATATGTTTCAATAAGATCCCCCCTCATCCTTCTAAGTTCCAGTGTATACAAGCCCAATCGCTCCAGCCTTTCAACATACGACAGTCCCGCCATTCCGGGAATTAACCTAGTGAACCTACGCTGCACGCCCTCCATAGCAAGAATATCCTTCCTCAAATTTGGAGACCAAAACTGCACAAAGTACTCCAGGTGCGGTCTCACCAGGGCCCGGTACAACTGTAGAAGGACCTCTTTGCTCCTATACTCAACTCCTCTTGTTACGAAGGCCAACATTCCATTGGCTTTCTTCACTGCCTGCTGTACCTGCATGCTTCCTTTCATTGACTGATGCACTAGGACACCCAGATCTCGTTGAACTCCCCTTCCTCCCACACTCCAAAGACGTGCAGGTTTGTAGGCTAATTGGCTTCGGTAAAAACTGTAGATTGTCCCTACTCGTGCGTAGGATAGTGCCGGTGTACGGGGTGATCGCTGGTCGGCGCGGACTCGGTGGGAGGAAGGACCTGTTTCCGCGCTGTATCTCTAAAACTAAAAACTAAAACTAAGATGTCCATTTAGACAATGGACAATAGACAATAGGTGCAGGAGTAGGCCATTCGGCCCTTCAAGCCAGCACCACCATTCAATGTGATCATGGCTGATCATTCTCAATCAGTACCCCGTTCCTGCCTTCTCCCCATACCCCCTGACTCTGCTATCCTTAAGAGCTCTATCCAGCTCTCTCTTGAATGCATTCAGAGAATTGGCCTCCACTGCCTTCTGAGGCAGAGAATTCCACAGATTCACAACTCTCTGACTGAAAAAGTTTTTCCTCATCTCAGTTCTAAATGGCCTACCCCTTATTCTTAAACTGTGGCTCTTTGTTCTGGACTCCCCCAACATTGGGAACATGTTTCCTGCCTCTAACGTGTCCAACCCCTTAATAATCTTATACGCTTCGATAAGATCTCCTCTCATCCTTCTAAACATTTCGAAACGTGGACCTTATTTATTTTTTTTAAAGCGGAAGGTTTTGCAGGTGAGGATGCAAGATGGTGTGTTTAACTGTGCATTCAGAACTAGCATATGAGGATCGTTGGTCGGCGCGGATTCGGTGGGCTGAAGGGCCCGTTTCCACGCTGTATCTTTGAACTAAACTAAACTCGAAACCAGGTACCGCCTCCTGTGGTTGCTCTTTGCAAGAGGCGTTCCATTAAAACACCCCCAGCAGAGTTTCCCCGTTTAACTGGACAGCTAATGCTCCTTTAAAGTAACCATTGGATTTCCTTCCATCATCCTTTCAGACAACAGATCATAACATCTTGCTGTGCAAAAATAAAATTCCTCACCTCGCCTTCTGCCTCTCTTGCCAATTACCCTAAATCTTAATACAAGAATAGTAATCTCCTAAACCTAATTGCCCACTTAGGTTGTGACCCACATTCATTGTGTCGCTTAATCTATTTGCTTCATTTAATCCATTCTGCATTGCAAATGGACAGGCAAAATCTGTTGTTTGCTTAATTCTGCCTGCAGTTTGTTCAGGTGGCAGCACAAGCAGAGAGAGAGAAATAAATGCAAAATCATTACATCCCCCCTCCCTGAAAGATGGGTTTTCTAATTTGCTTTTCATCTGGTGGGCGCAAGAATAATAATCAGCCAGCGTTTTGCATTGTACGTTTGGCCACAACGACTTGATTCCGCCCAATAACTATCATCTCAGGCAGGTTGCCTGGGGAATTTGCTCAACTTCACTTAGCTTAATATAGTACTTCCATTTGCATCTTCCTCACCTCGCGGATAATTTATTCTTTTTTTCCTCTCCCCCAGCGCTGCCATTATTTTGCCATCGCATACGTTTCTGTAATCATTTTTTTGTTTCCCCATGGGGCGAAAATACATTTGGGCAGTCAGCCTTCCAGCCATTAAAGATGCCTGGGCAATCAGGCATCTAGCGGCCACAGCCCAACAAATTAATCAAGGCGCAAGTAAAACACAAATAATTAAGGCTCGGGTCAGCTGGAGAGGAAAGTGAAAATGAAACGGAATAGGCAAGCGTCTGAGAGAGGGAGAGAGAGAGAGAGAGAGAGAGAGAGAGAGAGAGAGGGCTGGATGGTGACTGATGCGGTATCTGTCAGGGGTTTATGGGGTGAAGGCAGGAGAATTGGATTGACAGCGAAAGGCAGATCGGCCATGATTGAATGGCGGAATAGATTGGTTCATTTTTCAGTTTAGTTCATCGTCGCGTGCACCAAAGTTTTGTTGCGCGCTACGCAGTCAGCCAGAAGACAACACATGATCGCAATCGAGCCATTTACAGTGTGTGGCTACACAGTTAGGGAATGACGTTTAGTGCAAGGTAAAGCCAGCAAAGTCCGATCAAGGATAGTCTGAGGGTCACCAAAATGGTGGTTCAGGACTGCTCTCTGGTTGATTCATTTGCCTGATAACAGCTGCGAAGAAACTGTCCCTGAATCTGGAGGTGTGCGTTTTCACACTTCTATACCTTTTTGCCTGGTGAACAGATAAGTTCAACATATGAACTTATCTGTTGGTCGAAACATATAAGATTATTAAGATTATTAAGTGGTTGGACACGCTAGAGGCAGGAAACATGTTCCCAATGTTGGGGGAGTCCAGAACCAGGGGCCACAGTTTAAGAATAAGGTGTAGGCCATTTAGAACGGAGATGAGGAAAAACTTTTTCAGTCAGAGAGTTGTGAATCTGTGGAATTCTCTGCCTCAGAAGGCAGTGGAGGCCAATTCTCTGAATGCATTCAAGAGAGAGCTGGATAGAGCTCTTAAGGATAGCGGAGTCAGGGAGTATGGGGAGAAGGCAGGAACGGGGTACTGATTGAGAATGATCAGCCATGATCACATTGAATGGCGGTGCTGGCTCGAAGGGCCGAATGGCCTCCTTCTGCACCTATTGTAAAAGAAAAAAAAAAATCCGATCAAGGATAGTCTGAGGGTCACCAAAATGATGGTTCAGCACTGCTCTCTATACCCGTAAAAGGGATCACATCACCCCGATTCTGGCCTCTCTCCACTGGCTCCCAGTACGGTACAGAATCAACTTCAAGCTCCTCCTATTCACATACAAAGCCCTAAACGGGCTTGCCCCCCCCCCCCTCCCCCCCATATCAAAAATCTTCTAACCCACCACTCTATCTCCAAGTCCCTCAGGTCGGCCGACTTGGGGCTACTCACTATCCCGCGGTCTAGGCTTAAGCTCAGGGGTGACCGCGCTTTTGCGGTTGCAGCTCCTAGACTGTGGAACAGCATCCCTCTCCCCATCAGAACTGCCCCCTCCATCGACTCCTTTAAGTCCAGGCTCAAAACCTATTTCTACTCCCTGGCGTTTGAGGCCCTCTGAGGGGGCGCTGTGAACTGTTTATGTATGTGCTGTTATATTTGTGTGCCATTGTATGTTTGTTCTTAGTACCTGAATTGATGTACAGACAGCACTTTGGTCAACGTGGGTTGTTTTTAAATGTGCTATACAAATAAAATTGACTTGACTTGACTTGATAACAGCTGGGAAGAATCTGTCCCTGAATCTGGAGGTGTGCGTTTTCACACTTCTGTACCTCTTGCCTGGTGGGTGAGGGGGGGACGATGGGCCGAATGGCCTGATTCTGATCCTACACTTATTAACTTATCTGTTGGTCCTTTCAATGGAAACGGTGTGGAGGGTTTTTGTTACAAGCATTTGAAGCTGCAATATGCAATTGAGGCACGAGAGCTCAGGAGAACAAAGACCAATTATTCCTTTAGATATTCACCATGCTCTAGGAAGGATGTCATGAAGCTGGGAAGAGTGCAGAGAAGACTTATGAGGATGTTGTCAGGGCGTGAGGGCTTGAGCTATACAGAGAGGCTGAGCAGGCTAGGACTTTATTCCAAGGAGAGCAGGAGGCTGAGGGGGTGATCATAACGGAGGTGTATAAAATCATGAGGGGAATAGAAGTGGTGAATGCACAGTCTTTTATCTTGGGCAGGCAAATCCAAACCCAGTGGACATCGGAGAGGGACAAGATTTAAAAGGAACCCGAGGGGTGATTTTTTTACTCAGTCGGTGGTAGTCTGGTTGCCAACTGTCTCACTTCCAAATAAGGGACAAAATGTGACGTCACCGCCTCTGCCCCACATGACCTCACCCAGCCAGCGGCCACATGCTCCCGCTCCACCAATGGCAGCCGCCCGGGCCGGGAGGCGGGTTGCTACGCAACCTCCGTTCGGCGAACACACTCGGCCCCGCTCCCCGAAACACACTCCGTTAGCCCACACTGTCCGGACCTACAGGGGCCCCCGGGCCTACAGTGTCCGGGCCTACAGCGGTCCCCGGGCCTACAGTGTCCGGGCCGACAGCGGTCCCCGGGCCTACAGTGTCCGGGCCTACAGGGGCCCCCGGGCCTACAGTGTCCAGGCCTACAGCGGTCCCCGGGCCTACAGTGTCCGGGCCGACAGCGGTCCCCAGGCCTACAGTGTCCAGGCCTACAGGGGCCCCCGGGCCTACAGTGTCCAGGCCTACAGCGGTCCCCGGGCCTACAGTGTCCGGGCCGACAGCGGTCCCCGGGCCTACAGTGTCCAGGCCTACAGCGGTCCCCGGGCCTACAGTGTCCGGGCGTACAGCTCCTCCCCCGGGCCTTCAGTGTCTGGGCCTACAGCACCTCCCCCGGGCCTACAGTGTCCAGGCCTACAGCAGACCCCGGGCCTACAGTGTCCGGGCCTACAGCAGACCCCGGGCCTACAGTGTCCGGGCCTACAGCGCCTCCCCCGGGCCTAATACGGGACAAGGGCGGTCCCGTAAGGGACAAACCAATTTAGCTCAAAATACGGGATGTCCCGGCTAATACGGGACAGTTGGCAACCCTTGGTGGTAGGTACATGGAATCATCTGCTGGAGGAGGTTGTTCAGGCAGGTAATATAACAACACCTAAAAGATACTTGGCCAGGTACATGGATAGGAAAGATGTTGAGGGATATCAGCCAAATGAGAGCAATGGGACCAGTTTGGATGGGGCATGGTAGTTGGCATGGATGAGTTGGGCCTGTTTCCGTGCTCTGTGTCTCTATGAGTCTGTGACTCTTTGACTCTGCGTCACGTGACACACCCACACAAACGGGGAGTACCCACATTTAGTGTCACTGCACCGGGAGCAATATGTTTCTGTCTGTTTCTTTTGGCGCGAATTGATGCGATATCTGGAAGTCAGTAATTAAGTAGTCTTGATGCACACCACTGTCTGTGTACATAAGGGCGGCTATATAAAACTTGGCTCCTGTGACAAGCGGAGCACAGCTAAATCTAGCCTTGCTTTCTCATCGTAAAATGCCTGGAGAGGCAGCTGCAAACACTACATCATGTGGAGGCTGAACCCCTATTATAACGTGCGTGGTGGACATCTTACTGGATAGTTTAATTGGCTAATTTTATAGCGGGCTTGTTAATTAAATCTGAAGGCTGAGTGGTTTTGCAAGATCTAATCACTATTACTGTAAACATCTCGGCAATCATGATTAGACTTTTGACTGCTTGAACTCTATCATTTGTATGCCTTTTGTTTTACTCTGGGTAGAATGGCTCCAGTTTGCATTGAATGTTGATTTGAATCATATAAAGATAATTGCGTTTCCAGTGAGTTATCCAGGAGATTCTGAAATGCTTTTTTTTTTGACGTGTGCTTATATTAGTTTAGTTTGGCTTAGTATATTGTCACGTGTGCCGAGATCATACAGGAATAGGGTTATCTTCAGTCTGAAGAAGGGTCTCGACCCGAAACGTCGCCCATTCCTTCTCTCCCGTGATGCTGCCTGACCTGCTGAGTTACTCCAGCATTTTGTGTATAAATACCTTCGATTTGTACCAGCATCTGCAGTTATTTTCTTATACATAAGGAATAGGGTTAGCTGTTGGCCATTCGGCCCATCAGGTCCACTCCGCCATTCAACCATGGCTGATCTATCTCTCCCTCCTAACCCCATTCTCCTGCCTTCTCCTCATAACCTCTGACGCCCGTATTAATAAGGATACAGTGGAAATCTGTAGAGCGATATGGACTAAACACGGGCAAATGAGGCAGATGGAGCACTGTGGTCAGCATGGATGAGTTAGTTTAGGTTAGTTTCATTTATTAATAATGTCACATGTACCGAGGTACAGTGAAAAGCTTTTCTGTTGCGCGCTATCAGTCAGTGGAAAGATTATAGAAACATAGAAAACATAGAAAATAGGTGCAGCAGTAGGCCATTCGGCCCTTCGAGCCTGCACCGCCATTCAATATGATCATGGCTGATCATCCAGCTCAGTAACCTGTACCTGCCTTCTCTCCATACCCCCTGATCCCTTTAGTCACAAGGGCCACATCTAACTCCCTCTTAAATATAGCCAATGAACTGGCCTCGACTACCTTCTGTGGCAGAGAATTCCACAGACTCACCACTCTCTGTGTGAATTATACGTGATTACAATCAAGCTGTCCACAGTGTACAGATACAGGGTAAAGGGACCTATGTTCAGTGCAAGATAAAGTCCGGTAAAGTCTGATAAAGAGAGTGCGAGGGTCTCCAATGAGGTAGGCGGTCTGTCAGGACTGCTCTGTAGTTGTTTATAGGATTGTTGAGTTGCGTGATAACAGCTGGGAAGAAGCTGTCCCTGAATCTGGAGGTGTACTTTTTCACACTTCTGTAATTCTTGCCCGATGGGAGAGGGGAGAAGAGGGACTGTCTGGGGTGAGACTTGTCCTGGAAACATGGCCACAAATCCTGGTGCCGGATGCCCCAGACTAAGATTTTCCTGACGTGCGTTCAGGGATAAATATCGGCCAAAATGTTGGGAAGATCTCCGCTGCTCTTCTTCGGAAATATTTCAATCGAACCAGTCGATGACCTGATATGTTACATCTATTTCTCACTGCAAAGATACTGCCTGACCCACCGAAATGTCTACAGATGCGCCTTAGGCAGCGTTTTATCAGGACGCATCCCAGTTTGGTTTGGGAACAGCTCCATCCAAGACCGCAAGAAATTGCAGTGAATTGTGGACGCAGCCCAGACCATCACACAAACCAACCTCCCTTCCATTGACTCCATTTATTTATACCTCACTCTGCCTCGGCAAGGCCAGCAGCATCATCAAGGACGAGTCACACCCCGGCCTCTCCCTCTTCCAAAAGGTACAGAAGTGTGAAAACGCACACCGCTAGATTCGGGGACAGTTTCTTCCCAGCTGTTACCAGGCAACTGAGTCATCCTACCGCAACCAGAGAGCAGTGCTGAACTACTATTTACCTCTTTGGTGACCCTCGGACTATCCTTGATCGGACTTTGCTGGCTTTTCCTTGCACTAAACGTTATTCCCTTATCATGTCCCTTATCACTGTAAATGGATCGATTGTAATCATGTATTGTCTTTCTGCTGATTGGTTAGCAAGCAGCAGAAGCTTTTCCCTCTACCTCAGTACACGTGACTATGAACGAAACTGAACTGAACCGAGCAGTTCCAGTTTTTTTAACCTGGTTTTACCTCAGCTTTTCTGGCATCTGTAGTATTTTGCTTTTAGAGTCGTAGAGGCATACAGCCTGGAAACAGGCCCTTCGGCCCAGCAAGTCTGCAACAACCATTTGTACTCATTTTATATTAATCCCATTTACTCCCCACATTTTCATCAACTCCCCCAGTTTCTACCACTCACTAACAAACCAAGGAGGGTCTGAAGAAGGGTCTCGACCCGAAACGTCACCCATTCCTTCTCTCCCGAGATGCTGCCTGACCTGCTGAGTTACTCCAGCATTTTGTGAATAAATTGATTTGTACCAGCATCTGCAGTTATTTTCTTATATAACAAACCAAGGAGAATTTACAGTGGTCAATTAACCTACAAACCCACATGTTTTGGTGATGTGGGAGATTACCTAACATTGGAGAATTCAATGTTCAATGAATATTGAATTCTCAATTTTTGGGTAACCTCTGAAACCTCCCTTCTTCCCCCCCCCTCCCTCTCCTCTCTCCCCCACAACCCCTCCTCCCACTCCCCACTCCCCCACAACCCCCCTTTCTTCCCCCCCTCCCTCTCCTCTCTCCCCCACAACCCCCCCTTTCTTCCCCCCCTCCCTCTCCTCTCTCCCCCACAACCCCCCTTCCCACTCCCCTTCCTCTCCTCTCTCCCCCCCACCCCCCTCCCAATCCCCTCTCCCCCACAACCCCCCGTTTCTTCCTCCCACCCCCCTCCCTCTCCTCTCTCCCCCACAACCCCCCCCTTTCTTCCCCCCCACCCCCACCCCCACCCCCACCCCCATCCCCACATGGACCTGCACATATTTCTCCCCTCTCCATCTCCCCTCTACCTCCATCCCTTCCTCTGGCTTCACAATTGGTAACTCTACAATCCCTTTGTCTCAAACCTTCTGTCTTTTCATTTCTGGCCCCTGTTCAACCATCTGCCTATCCAATAGCCCCCCCCTCACCTGTGTTCACCTATTAACTACCATGTGCTATCCTGCCCCTCCTAGCTTTCCAACCCCCCCCCCCCACGCCCCAACACACAATGAGCCTGAAGAATGGTCCTGAAAAGTTGCCTATCCATGTTCTCCTGAGATGCTGCCTCACCTGCTGAGTTGCTCCGGTGTCTTCTCCTAAACTCAGTGCCCTGACCATTGAAGGCAAGGGTGCCAAAACACCTCCTTCACCACCCTGTCTACTTGCATCCACTTTAGGTTATGGATAAGACTCCGGTTTACTGTTTCATCTGAGGAGAGGCACTGCCTATTAATACAGCACCCATTCACTGAAGAAAAAAAAAGTCATTTTATGTTGTACACAAGTCTCTGAAAAAAGGGCTTTGTCAGATGATATTCTGACTCAGGGCTTGTCGTTCACAGGGGAATCACAGCCGGCAATTGATTTTATAGAATTCATGAAAATCAATTCTGTGAGAAGATGTCCTTTTACAGTTAAATTGTATATTGTATTCGAGCCAATGAACAAACCTGGCAAAGAGCATTACCTTCCATGAGATGATATGGGAAAATTATAATTTTGATCACATACATTTGCGAAACAATGTGTGCGAGGATTTTACACCTCCCCCAAACTCAAGAGTCAAGAGTCAAGAGGGTCTAATTGTCACACGTACCGACCACAAAATTCTCACTTGCAGCAGCATAACACGTCTGTAAACACAATACGCACAGATAATATATAATAAACAAAAAAAAATCAATAAATTAAAAACCACTATATTAGTGTAAAAAACTGGTAGCCCTTGGTGCAACTAAAGACAGTCAGTCTATGGAAGTTCATAATTGAGGTTAGTGTTGGGTAATGTTAGAGCCTGGTGTTGTTGGGAAGAAGCTGTTCTTGAACCTGGCGCTCACGGTTTTCAGACTTCCTATACCTTTTCCCTTCTGACAGGGGGGAGATGAGAGTGTGGCCAGGGTGATGTGGGTCTTTGATGATACTGGGTGCCCTTTTGAGGCATTGCCTTCTAGATACACTGGACAGAGGGGAAGTCAGCCACTGTAGATCGACACAAAGTGCTGAAGTAACTCAGCGGGTCCAGCAGCATCTCTGGAGAAAAAAGAATGGGTGACGTTTCAGGTCGGGACCCTTCTTCAGATGGGTCTGAAGATGGGCCTAGACACTTTGTGTCTATATTTGGTATGAACCTGCATCTGCAGTTCTTCGTTTCTACTTTAGGTCAGTAAAGTTTCTACTTTAGGTTAGGGGCAGCACGGTGGCTCAGCGGTAGAGTTGCTGCCTTACAGCGAATGCAGCGCCGGAGACTCAGGTTCGATCCCGACTATGGGCGCCGTCTGTACGGAGTTTGTACGTTCTCCCCGTGACCTGCGTGGGTTTTCTCCGAGATCTTCGATTTCCTCCCACACTCCAAAGGCGTACAGGTATGTAGGTTAATTGGCTGGGCAAATGTAAAAATTGTCCCTAGTGGGTGTAGGATAGTGTTAGTGTGCGGGGGATCGCTGGGCGGCGCGGACCCGATGGGCCGAAGGGCCTGTTTCTGCGCTGTATCTCTAAAAAAAAACTTTTAAAAACTGTGATGGACAGGGCAGTGACTACCACTCTAATCCCCTTTGTTCCTGCCAGTTGAGGTTAATGAAATAATTGGTTTCTGTATATGGTTGGAAATGGACTGGGGAGGGATGGGTCCCAACCCGAAACGTCACCCATCCTTTACCTCTAGAGATGCTGCTTGACCTGCTAGGTTACTCCAGCACTTTGTGTCTATCTTTGCAACAATGATAATCTGCATTAAACCTTCCTCTTTTAGTTGTCTTTACCCTCTGCTTCATCTTGTTTCTTCTGTCTAAAGCAATGCAGTGGGGTGGGGTGGGGAGGTCCAGTTGGCACCTTGTGGTCCAGTGTGGGGGAAATCGAGGATCAGAGGACATGGGTTCAAGGTGAAGGGGAAATCGATCATTCCTCTGATCATCACTCTGATCATCTGATTGTGAATGATCAGCCATGATCACATTGAATGTCAGTGCTGGCTCGAAGGGCCGTATGGCCTCCTCCTGCACCTATTGTCTATTGTTTATTGTCTATTGATCATGAGAGGAATAGATCGGATAGATGCACAGAGTCTCTTGCCCAGAGTAGGGGAATTGGGGACCAGAGTACATAGGTTTAAGGTGAAGGGGAAAAGATTTAATAGGAATCTGAAGGGTAACTTTTTCACACAAAGGGTGGTGGGTGTGTGGAATGAGCTGCCAGAGGAGATAGTTGAGGCTGGGACTATCCCAACCTTCAAGAAACCATTAGACAGGTACATGGATAGTACAGGTTTGGAGGGATATGGGCCAAACGCGGGCAGGTGGGACTAGTGTAGCTGGGACATGTTGGCTGGTGTGGGCAAGTTGGGCCGAAGAGCCAGTTTCCAAACAGTATCACTCTCTGTAAGATTAATCTCACTTTACATTGATGCTAAGTAGAGACAAAATGCTGGAGTAACTCAGCGGGTCAGGCAGCATCTCTGGAGAGAAGGAATGGGTGATGTTTCGGGCCAAGGCCCTTCTTCAGATATTTATTTACATTGATACTATATTGGCTACCACATTGCTGACATTACAAGTGTACAGCATGTGCTATAAAGCTTTTATGGAGATCCAGACGTATTATAGAAATGAAAATCTTTTTTTTCTTCACAGGTTTTAGGTTGGACTGAAACCCTCCCCTGTAAAAAGACGCATCGAAAGTTTGGAAGAAATTCAGTGTAATTTGTGCAAGTACTGACGTGTGGTGCTGTGACCCCTCAGGGTAGTGCAGTTACAGAGCAGAGCCAGATTCAATTTAGTTTGGACTAATAGGTAGAGACAGATGCGGTTGCATAAACCCAGGCAGTTTGTCCGTTCAAGCCCAATTGACTGCATTATAACTGAGGCATTATACCTGTCCATTGAGTGCTCCCAGTCACACACTAACCCATGCTGCCAAATGCCTGTGAGACGAATCCGGATAAGGGCGGCACGCTAGGTATAATCCGGATAAGGGCGCAGCGGTAGAGTTGCTGCCTTCTAGCACCAGGGACCCGGGTTCAATCCTGACTACGGGTGCTTGGCTGTACGGAGTTTGTACAGAGTTCCCCCCCGTGACCTGCGTGAGTTTTCTCCGGTTTCCTCCCACACTCCAAAGACGTGCAGGTTTGTAGGTAAATCGGCGTCTGTAAATAGTAAGTTGTTTCGAGTGTGCAGGACAGTGCGAATGTACGGGGTGATCACTGACAAGTGATTCATTCCCACTTACTGGTTTGTTAGTGGACAACATTTAAACTAATAACTTAATCGGGGTTGGGAATTCATTTTACAGTCAGGTTTTATGGCTTCCAGAAAGTGACGAGACCCGAAAGCTGTTCACAATCCATCTTCTCAATTTATTGCCATGACTTCATTGCTTTGAATGGACGGGTAGAAAAAGTAAAGGTCCCTGGATTATGAGTGTTTTCTCCAGCAAGCCTTGATCCAAGCAGTCTTTTTTTTAATTATTAGTGGACCATTAAAAGTTACTAAGTGAGCACCAAATTCGTTTTTTCTTTATTTAAAAGTGCTAATTATTTTTAGCACCGTGCCTTGGTTATTAATTATAATGCCTTCCCAAAGAAATTTCTACCGCACTGCAGAAAAGTGTCAGGGCGTTGAACTGGTGAGTGTCAAAGGCATTTGGTCGTAAAGCAAAGATGACCAATTTAATAGTGGAGTAAAACTAAAACAGAAACGGAGCACCTTAATAACTCAGCGGCTCGAGCAACATTAACAGACTGATCAGCGGAGTGGCACAGTGATGCTGTCTCGCAGCGACAGAGACCCAGGTTCGATCCTGACCACGGGCACTGTTTGTACAGTGGGCCAAAATGCAGGCAGGCGGGACTACTGGAGTTTGTACATTCTCCCTGTGACAGCGTGGGTTTTCTCCGGGTGCTCCGGTTTCCTCCCACACTCCAAAGACGTACAAGTTTGCAGGTTAATTGGCTTTGGTAAAAATTGTAAACTGTCCCCAGTGTGTGCAGGATAGTGCTAGTGTACGGGATGATCTCTGGTTGGCGCAGACTCGGTGGGACGAAGGGCCTGTTTCTGCGCTGTGTCTCTAAAGTCCACAGTCTGAAGTGAAGTCGAAAGCCAATGTTTTGGGGCAAGACAGAGAGGGACGTAGAAAGTTTGCCAACATATTGCAGTACAAAGGGAGGATGCTCCAGACGATGACAGAGCCAGATGGGCTGGGGATGAAACCAAGCATAGACTGGGCAATCTTTTCTGCTCCCTCTTAGTCCTGATGCAGGTTCTCCATGTAAAAGATCGACCTACATCTTTGCCTCCACAGTTGCTGAATGCATTCTTCCAGCATTCTTTGTTTATTCTAGACTCCAGCACCTGCAATGTCTTTTGTCTTTTTTGAATGGGCTCCACCAGTTCAAACCTTTCATTACCAGCCTTCCACCCACTGATTCGACGAGACCACTGAACTTTGTTAATTCTGTGTTGTGGTCAACCTGGAAATGGCACAGAGAAGATTTACCAGGATGTTGCCAAGACTCGAGGGTGTGAGCCATAGGGAGAGGTTGAGCAGGCTGGGACTCAATTCCTTGGAGCGCAGGAGGACGAGGGGTGATCTTATAGAGGTGCACAAAAATCATGAGAGGAATAGATCGGGTAGACACACAAATTCTCTTATCGGGAGAAGGGGAATCAAGAACCAGACGACATAGCTTTAAGTTGAGCGGGGAAAGATTTAATAGGAACCTGAAGGGTAACTTTTTCTTACAAGGGGTGGCGGGTATATGGAACGAGCTGCCGGAGGAGGTAGTTGAGGCAGGAACTATCGCAACATTAAAGAGACATTTAGACGGGTACATGGGCAGGGCAAGTTTCGAGGGGTATGGGCCAAATGCAGGCAGGTGGGACTACTGGAGATGGGAAGAAGGGTCCACCCGAAACATCACCCATTCCTTCTCTCCAGAGACGCTGCCTGTCCCACTGAGTTACTCCACCATTTTGTGTCTATCCGTTGGAGATGTTGGCTGGTGTGGGCAAGTTGAGCCGAGGGGCATGTTTCCACATTGTATGACTCCATAACTCTACGACATATACATTAAAAACCGACTCATTAATTGATCTAGACTGAAAAAGGCAAAATAAATGTATTTAATTCCCCAAAGCAGCAAGATCTACAGCCAACAAATCCTCCGATCTCTTTAGCTGGGACACAAGATGATGTTTGTTATATTACTATGTAACCAGGTCAGATTGGAGTCAGTTCAATTAATCACCGACTGCACTGGAAACTACAAATATATTTAACTCCCAGATGATTAAAAGATTAATCGTATTCTCTTTCTGATTAGCTTTTTCAAGAGATACTTTAACCCTTTGAAAATGGAGGAATAACACAGGTGCACATAGAAACATAGAAACATAGAAAATAGGTGCAGGAGTAGGCCATTCGGCCCTTCGAGCCTGCACCGCCATTCAATATGATCATGGCTGATCATCCAGCTCAGTAACCTGTACCTGCCTTCTCTCCATACCCCCTGATCCCTTTAGCAAAAAGGGCCACATCTAACTCCCTCTTAAATATAACCAATGAACTGGCCTCAACTACCTTCTGTGGCAGAGAATTCCACAGACTCACCACTCTCTGTGTGAAGAAATGTTTTCTCATCTCGGTCCTAAAAGACTTCCCCCTTATCCTTAAGCTGTGACCCCTGGTTCTGGACTCCCCCAACATCGGGAACAATCTTCCCGCATCTAGCCTCTCCAACCCCTTAAGAATTTTATATGTTTCTATAAGATCTCCCCTCAGTCTTCTAAATTCCAGCGAGTACAAGCCCAGTCTATCCAGTCTTTCCTCATATGCAAGTCCCGCCATCCCAGGGATTAATCTGGTGAACCTTCTCTGTACTCCCTCTAAGGCAAGAACGTCTTTCAGCTGCCTCACAGCGCCAGAGACCCCGGGTTCGATCCTAACTATGGGTCTGTCTGTATGGAGTTTGTACACTCACCCCGAGACCTGCGTGGGTTTCCTCCGGGTGCTCTGGTTTCCTCCCACACTATAAAGTCATACAGGTTTGCAGGTTAATTGGCTTGGTAAAATTGTAAATGATCCCTAGCGTGTGTAGGACACCGTTGGCGTGCGGGGATCGCTGGTCGGCATTGACTCGGTGGGCCGAAGGGCCTCTTTCCGTGCTATATATCTAAATTTAAAAAAAACTAAAATTGCAGTTGCGCTTCTGTATAAGATTCAGAAATAGGTCGTAATTGCAGAAGCAATACACAACACATAACTACTATACGACAGTGTGGGAAGGAACTGCAGGTGCTGGTTTAAACCGAAGATAGACATAACATGCTGGAGTAACTCAGCGGGACAGGCAGCATCTCTATGCTATTGTTTGTCTGGTGCAAGTAATTGTGGGGGAATTTCTGTTGGGCTTGGCATTTTCTATTGGGGTGGCTCCAGGCGAGTTCGCCTGTCTTGCGTGCTCTTGAATTGAGACGTTAGTCAAAAACACGTAGGATGCATGGGACAGGTATCGGCAGCTGGGATCATATGCATCCCTTGGGGGAGTTTCGGGAAGTAAGGAGTAAAGTAAAAAAGGAAATCAGAAGGGCAAAAAGGGGCCAGGAGATAGCTCTGGCGGGTAGCATTAAGGACAATCCCAAAAGATTTTATAAATACATTGAGCGGGAAAAGGGTCACTAGAGAGAGTTCTCAAGGCCTCAACAACCTTCTCTGGCAGCTTGTTCCATTCACCCACCACCCTCTGTGTGAAAAAGTTACCCCTCAGATTCCTATTAAATCTTTCCCCCTTCACCTTAAACCTACGTCCTCTGGTCCTGGGTTTGTTTCTATGCAGGGCTTTGGCTTGTGGAGAGAAATAGGCCATGTACACGAGGAAAGGTCTCAAGGCCGGACATCAGTTTAGATTAGTTTGGTTTAGAGAAACAGCACGGAAACAGGCCCTTTGGCCCACTGAGTCCACACCGACCAGCGACCCCCACACATTAACGCTATCCTACACACACTAGGGCTAATTTACCCACGCACCAAGCTGCTGGTAGACTGCTGCATCTGCTTCTATCCCACCATGGATCTGTCAAGCAGCAGCCATTTTGCTGCAGGATCTTCCTTCATCCCATGATCATGACTTTGAACAACATTCCCCATCATCATCCACATTTATTCGGCAGTAGGATTGACTTCCAGTCAGTACATTCCACACACTTATTAAACATGAGACCTTCTAGTTAACATTAGAAAAGAGAAGGATGAAACCAGCGAGATATAAGCCTAGTCTGCACTGATAAGTATGATTGATGTCCGACCAATTGAGAACACTTCAAGTGTAGCACATTGTCCCAATGTGCAGAAGTTCTCCTTTAGAAAACTCTGGGGAAATATTCTGCCACAGTATATTTTAAATTCAATACTCCTTTTATTTCTTTACAGTCAATTTCCAGGATCATCACCAGAGGTGGTTTATTAAACCTTCCGAAAACTATCATTCCCTCTGCACATTCAATTTTGCCGTATAAATGTAGTTTCTTCCTTTACGTGCTTATCTCAAACCGTTCTCAAAAATGATCAAATCAAGCATTTCATGCACACACACACACACACACACACACACACACACACACACAGTGTTGAAACCCAGGCTTCATCCTGTCTGCCAACTGCAAAGTTTTACCAGCGATCCCCGCACGCCAACAGTGTCCTACACGCGCTAGGGATAATTTACAATCGAAATGTATAAGATTATTAAAGGGTTGGACACGTTAGAGGCAGGAAGCATGTTCCCAATGTTGGGGGAGTCCAGAACAAGGGGCCACAGTTTAAGAATAAGGGGTAGGCCATTTAGAACTGAGATGAGGAAAAACTTTTTCAGTCAGAGAGTTGTGAATCTGTGGAATTCTCTGCCTCAGTTGTGAATCTGTGGAATTCTCTGCCTCAGAAGGCAGTGGAGGCCAATTCTCTGAATGCATTCAAGAGAGAGCTAGATAGAGCTCTTAAGGATAGCGGAGTCAGGGGGTATGGGGAGAAGGCAGGAACGGGGTACTGATTGAGAATGATCAGCCATGAATGGCGGTGCTGGCTCAAAGGGCCGAATGGCCTCCTCCTGCACCTATTGTCTATTGTCTATCTGAAAGCTCCATTTTATAATAGAGCAGGATAAAGTAGCTGCTAATGTTTGTGGTGAGATCAAGTAATGTAGGAAAATAACTGCAGATGCTGGTATGAACATTGACTTCTCTAACTTTAGATAGTTCCTCTGTCCCTCTCTTCCCCTCCCCTTCCCAGTTCTCCCACTGTCTTCCTGTCTCCACCTATATCCTTTCTTTGCCCCGCCCCCTCACCCCCGACATCAGTCTGAAGAAGGGTCTCGACCCGAAACGTCACCCATTCCTTCTCTCCACAGATGCTGCCTGACCCGCTGAGTTACTCCAGCATTTTGTGATACCGTGAGACCAAGTAAGGTCAACCTATTTCCGGTGCAGATGATAAAAATTCAGATCAACTTTCCAGTTGGAAGCCACAGAAAGCATTTGGAATGAAGGTAGTACAAGGACGATATCGCAACCGTGAGGCAATAGCAGCAATCGGTAATGAGTGAACTGATTGGGGGTCTTATCCCCAGTGTACAAAGACTGAATGTGACCTAATGGAGATCATTAAGGTGACGAATGGGGTTTTTTTTTGCAATCGAGGTAAAAAAAAAAATTCATTTGTAGAAAGAGTGTCATGAATAAATCCAAAATGGAATTCAGAGAAAGGAAAGAGTCTTTGAGAGAGTTGAGAGCCTGGGACTCAGTACAATGCAGAGTCAACGTGGCTGAAAATCAACAAATGCTGCAGATGCTGGAAATCTGAAACAAATACAGAAAATGTTGGAAACTTCAGCGGGTCTGGCAGCATCTGTGCAAAGGGAAACACATCACTCCCGGCAGTTCTATGGACAAACCATTGCTTTCTGCCCTGTATCATTGAGTTATAGAGTAATATAGTCATACAGCCCCTCCAGCCCATCTATGCTGACCAAGATACCATATCTAAGCTAGTCCCGCTTGCTTGAATTTGACCCATTTACCTCTAAACCTTTCCAATCCATGTACCTGTCCAAGTGTCTTTTAAATGTTGTTATTGTATCTGCTTCAACTACCTCCTCTGGCAGCTCGTTCCACACACCCACCACTGTTTGAATAGAAACTCAAGATTCCTATTAAGTCTTTCCCCATCTCACGTTAAGCCTATGGTGAAGATAGACACAAAAAGTTGGAGTAACTCAACGGGACAGGCAGCATCTCTGGAGAGAAGGAATGGGTGACGTTTTGGGTCGAGACCCTTCTTCTCGACCCGAAACGTCACCCATTCCTTACTCCAGCTTTTTGTGTCTATCTTTGGTTTAAACCAGCATTTGCCGTTCCTTCTTACATATTAAGCCTATGGACCCTGGTTCTTGATTCCCCTAACCTGGGTAAAAGACTCTGTACATTCACCCTAACAATTCCCCTCATGACCTTCGAAAACACCTCTATAAAATCACCCCTTAGCCTCCTTGTGCTCCAAGGAATAAAGTCCCAGCCTACCCAAGAACTCTCTCCAACATGCCTTTACGTCCTGTCAACATCTCCGTAAATCTTCTCTCAGTCTCTCCAGCTTAATGATATCCTTCCTAAAACAGTGACCAAAACTGAACACAATACTCCAAATGCAGCCTGACCTACTGTAACATAATGTCCAAACTTCTGTCGAGTCAGATAGCACGGAAACAGGCCGTTCGGCCCAACTTGACCATGCCAACCAAGGTCCCCTGCTTCCACTAGTCTCACCAACCTGTATTGGTCCCATATCCTTCTAAACCTTTCCTGTCCTCGTACCTGTCCAAATGTCTGTTTGGTGTTGTGATAGTACCTGCCTCCACTACCTCCTCTGGCATTTCGATACTCTATACTCAATACCCTGACCGATGAAGGCCAATGTACCAAAAGCATCCTTTACCTTCTGCAGCCTCTTCACTGTATCACGCTTTTGCCTGTTTTACACTGAATGAACAGCAGCACAAGAATTGATACACTGATGTGGGGAAGAGAGGTTGAGGCACCTTGCTCACTCACCTCACTCTTCTCCCCTCTCCCATCGGGCAAAAGGTACAGAAGTGTGAAAACGCACACCTCCAGATCCAGGAACAGTTTCTTCCCAGCTGTTATCAGCCAACTGAATCATCCTACCGCAACCAGAGAGCAGTGCTGAACTACTATCTACCTCATTGGTGACCCTCGGACTATCTTTGATCGAACCTTACTGGCTTTACCTTGAACTAAAACGTTATTCCGTTATGTATCTGTACACTGTAAACGGCTTGTACACTGTGCACTGTTTTGTCTTTCCGCTGACTGGTTAACACGCAACAAAAGCTTTTCACTGTACCTCGGTACACGTGACAATAAACTGAACTGAGCTGAGATACCCAAGGAGGAATGGGGGCCATGGGCTCAGTAGTGACCTTCTTCTTTGCTTTGACTAATATACCAGGCAAACGGCCACAAAACCAGTTTCATCTTGGGAATGACTGCATTACCAAGCAATTTTCATGCATTCAATTCTTTATTAGTTCTTTACGTTTCGGAGTGTGAGTTAATGATAATTCAATATGCAGATTCATTGCAATATATAATACACAGAATATTGAACTTCTTTCTCCTGGAGCTGACGAATGCGTGCCATTAACATTTTAAGAGGTCAGCGCAAAACGAGTGAAGTACTACATAATAAATTCATAATCGGTGGGCAGAGAAGATAGAGCCCCATCCCTAAAAAGTATTAAATATTACTCATGCAGAACTGGCCTGGGCTCACAAGTGGTGGAAGGGAGTGTGGTGGGAAAGGCAGAAGAATTGGTGTTCCCAAGTTCTTTTTTTAGACTTTTTTAGAGGTACAGTGCAGAAACAGGCCCTTCGGCCCAACGAGTCTGTGCTGACCAGCGATTGCCAGTTAACCGGCATGCTTTAGCGCTATTCCTACACACTCGGGGACAACTTACAATTTTACCGAAGCCAATTAACCTACAAACCCTGTACGTCTTTGGAGTGTGGGAGGAAACCAGAGCACCCAGAGAAAACCCACGCTGTCACCGGGAGAAGGTACAAACTCCGTACAGACAGCGCCCGTAGTCAGAATCGAACCCGGGCCCCATGCGCCATAAGGCAGCAGCTCTACCGCTGTGCCACTGTGCCGCCCCCACTGTGCTGCTGAAATTATCTTTAGAAGCAGGTTTATGGTGGTCTTTCGACATCCAGCTTGGGAACGTCTCCAGCATTGAAGGGCCTGTTTCCATGTGGTCTGACTCTGTGACTCTATCTCAAGGACCCTGGGCTAGTTACAGAGGGGGAGAGCGATCAGAGATATCTGGTGGTGGGGGGGGCTGACATGGTTCCGTGGTTGTGGTTAGGTGTCTGTGCAAATATGCAGCATCCTATCTGGTATTGTCGAGCCCCGAGGCACGACAAGCTTATCAGAACCTTGCCTGGAGCAAGCATAGGTTAGAGAGTTTTGCTGCATTCTGCAGACAAGAAAATGGTCAGATGTTCTGCGGGCAATTCACACGGAGTGCACGAACGCCGGAACGCAGGGGCACAAGATGGCCGTTCAGTCCTCCCGTTTCATCAGGTCACGGCTGCACCTCCACTCCATGTGGAAGGTGGAGAACATTGTTGGTCAATCTTGGTGCCGTCACCCAAAGGGCTGCTGCCCGGTTATCATTTTTACTTGTGATAATTCACTACTGGGGCCTATAACACCTCTGCAAGTAAGATTTTCATTGTGCCTGACCTCCGCCACATCGAAGGGATTTATCCCTTTGGTTTTCCTAAGTGGAATTCTTTGCCACAGACGGCTGTGGAGGCCAAGTCAGTGGATATTTTTTTAAGGCAGAGATTGCCAGTTTCCTGATTAGTAAGTGTGTCAGGGGTTACGGGGAGAAGGCAGGAGACTGGAAAGGGACTGATAGGGAAAGATAGATCAGCCATGATTGAGTAGACAGAGTAGACGGAGTAGACGGAGTAGACGATGGGCTGAATGGCCTAATTCTGCTCCTGTAACTTATTAACTTTTAGATTTTTTTTAGATTTAGAGATACAGCGCGGAAACAGGCCCTTCGGCCCACCGGGTCCGCGCCGCCCAGCGATCCCCGCACATTAACACTATCCTACACACACTAGGGACAATTTTTTACATTTGCCCAGCCAATTAACCTACAAACCTATACGTTTTTGGGGTGTGGGAGGAAACCGAAGATCTCGGAGAAAACCTAAGCAGGTCATGGGGAGAACGTACAAACTCCGTACAGACGGTGCCCGTAGTCGGGATCGAACCCAGGTCTCCGGCGCTGCATTTGCTGTAAGGCAGCAACTCTACCGCTGCTCCACCGTGCCACAGTACCAACTTATGGACTTATGAACAGGTTCTTCCTGACATCCATCAAGCTCTTGAACACTACCTGAGCAACTCTGATCTTCTATTGACTGTGTCTTTGGTTGCACTATGAATTTCGTTTTTTGTATTATTATGGTTATTAATGTTTTGTATTTTTGATTATTACATACTACCTGTGCCTTATTGTGGTTTGTTGGTCTGCCAAGCTGAAGCAAGTAAGAATTTCATTCTTCTGCTTTCAGTACATAATGCAATTAAACATCTGGCACATGGCAACCGTCAACACCTTGCTTGCTGGTGATGGGTCAGCTACAACTCCACCTTGTGCTGCCTTTAATCACCCCATTATCCCTCTCCTCTGGACCGTGTACGCCAAAAAGCACTTTAAAGAAACATAGAAACATAGAAAATAGGTGCAGGAGTAGGCCATTTGACCCTTCGAGCCTGCACTGCCATTCAATATGATCATGGCAGATCATCCAAAATCATTTCCCCCGCTTCTGCTTTGTCCCCATATTTGAGACCGTGAAATGGTGCCAAAACCTGGCGACTCTTGCATGCAGTCAGTGAGCTGTTTCTGTGCATTACGTACTTGTTGTACATAAAAAGAAGTCAATCATCTCACTGATCTGGAATTTAAATGGATGAGAGGGGTTCTTATAGCAACAAATAAAATTCTTAAGGGATTGGACAGGCTAGCTGCAGGAACAATGTTCCCAATATTGGGGGAGTCCAGAACCAGGGGTCACAGTTTAAGATCAAGGGGTAGGCCATTTAAGACTGAAATGAGGAAAAATGTTTTTCACATGCTATAACAGTATAACATAACAGTATAACAGAGCTTTATTTGTCATTCGGTACCGAAGTACCGAACGAAACTACATAGCAGCCATAGAAAAAAAGAACACAAGACACATAGCCCCAACACAAACGTCCATCACAGTGACTCCAAACACCCCCTCACTGTGATGGAGGCAACAAAACTTCCACTCTCTTCCCCGCGCCCATGGACAGACAGCTCGTCCCCGACCGACCCGCACAGTCCCCGCAAGGGGATGGAAGTCCCCGCGGCCGAATCGCACCGGGCGCTGAAACGTGCTAGGGACAATTTACAATTTTACCGAAGCCAATTAACCGACTAACTTGTACGATTTTGGAGTGTGGGAGGAAACTGGGGAACCCGGAGAAAGGTCACGGGGAGAACGTACAAACTGCATACAGACAGCACCCGTGGTCAGGATTGAACCCGGGTCCCTGGCGATGTAAGGCAGCAAATCCACCGTGCCAAGCTGCAAGCAAGCAGCAGACCACATCTGAGAGTCAGACTATATTTACATACTTCAAACTGCAACGCAGTGAATGTGCTTATATTTGTAATTAAAAAAAAAGACCTTTTTATTCCTATTTAAGAAAATGCAGATGGTGTACAGTAATGACTGTGAGGCAGAGGGTCATCTGCTGGAGCAGTATAATTATTTAGACAATTACAATGCAGATATATGATTATTAATTCCCATATTCCCCACATGCAGTAATTTTCTTTTTGTTTCCACAGATAAGTATATAATGATGTTAAGGCGTCTTAAACCCCTTTGGCACATGGGTTAGCTTGTTAATGAGATTAGTCGAGTTTTAATTTAGATTAAATAAGGGGTGGATTGGACTGCAACCTCCTGTTATTTTGCATTACAAAAACTGAATGTAGATAATACAAAGCTGCTTAAATGACAGCACCTTCAGTGCTGCTAATTCAATATAACTGCTCATTAATCGTTTCTTTTGCCTCCCACCCAACCTCTGCCCCACCCCCCAACTCCCTCTACCCTCGCTTATTCTTTCTGACACACGCAAAGTTAAATATAGCTGGGCTTATAAACTCCATCAGCAATCATATCCTGACCGAGATCTCTATGTGAGCGAGGGCTTGCCTTGTCCTCCAGTTCTGCTCATGGAGATCACCGCAGTTTTAGTTTTATTTAGAGATACGGCGCGGAAACGGGCCCTTCGGCCCACCGGGTCCGTGCCGGCCAGCGATCCCCGCACACTAACGCTACCGTGCACACACTAGAGACACATTTTACATTTACCAAGCCAATTTACCCACACACCTGCATGTCTTTGGAGTGTGGGGGGAAACCGAAGATCTCGGAGGAAACTCCAAAGACGTACAGGTATGTAGGTTAATTGGCCGGGCAAAATGTAAAAAAAAATGTAAAAATTGTTCCTAGTGTGTGTGGGATAGAGTTAGTGTGCGGGGATCGCTGGGCGGCGCGGACCCGGTGGGCCGAAGGGCCTGTTTCCGCGCTGTATCTCTAAATCTAAATCTAAATCTAAAAAAATCGAAACCCACGCAGGTCACGGGGAGAACGTGCAAATTCCGTACAGACAGCACACGTAGTCGGGATCGAACCTGGGTCTCCGGCGCTGTGAGGCAGCAGATTTACCACTGCGCCATTGTGCGATGTGACGTTCCATCGAAGTTCCTTGGATTCTGGGGAGATGCAGGAAGATCAAAAAACTGCCAATGTAACACATTTTCAAGGCAGGAGGGTGACACAAAACAGGATAAAATGGGTACTTAGTGTCATATCTATCACTGGGAAAATCCTGGGATGCATTATTACAGAGTTAATGGTAAGACATTAAAAAAAAAATATATATATAAAGCAAACTAGCAGAATTGTTAGGGATTTTGGAAAGGCATATCATATTTTACAAATTTTCTGGAGTTCTTTTCCAAGGCGGACTAAAAGAACTAAAAATGGGGAATCGAGAACCAGAGGGCATAGTTTTAAGGTGAGAGGGGGAAGGTTTAATGGGAACCAGAGGGGCAACTTGCTCACACAGAGGGGTGGGTGGTATATACTGTGGGCGGAGAGAGGTGGTAGTGGAGGCAGATACTATAAAGACTCATGTCACGGACAATGAGTAAGCCAATAACCAATTGGGTTTGCAAAACGTACATTGACAAAGACTGAGAGATTGAGAGAAACAATGCCCAAAATGGAGAGAGATGTAAGACATAAGCAGTTCTTTGGTTCTAGTTGTTTCTATTGAACTTTCATTTCGTTTGTTAACATACTGTATGTTATCAATTGAATACTGACCTGTTATGTGAGTGCAAACAAGAATTTCATTGTTCTATTTCGGCACAGACGACAATGAAACCCTCTTGACCCTCTCTCGACAGTCATAGAAACATAGAAACATAGAAAATAGGTGCAGGAGTAGGCCATTCGGCCCTTCGAGCCTGCACCGCCATTCAATATGATCATGGCTGATCATCCAGCTCAGTAGCCTTTACCTGCCTTCTCTCCATACCCCCTGATCCCTTTAGCAAAAAGGGCCACATCTAACTCCCTCTTAAATATAGCCAATGAACTGGCCTCAACTACCTTCTGTGGCAGAGAATTCCACAGACTCACCACTCTCTGTGTGAAGAAATGTTTTCTCATCTCGGTCTTAAAAGACTTCCCCCTTATCCTTAAGCTGTGACCCCTGGTTCTGGACTCCCCCAACATCGGGAACAATCTTCCCGCATCTAGCCTCTCCAACCCCTTAAGAATTTTATATGTTTCTATAAGATCCCCCCTCAGTCTTCTAAATTCCAGCGAGTACAAGCCCAGTCTATCCAGTCTTTCCACATATGTAAGTCCCGCCATCCCAGGGATCAATCTGGTGAACCTTCTCTGTACTCCCTCTAAGGCAAGAACGTCTTTCCTCAGGTTAGGAGACCAAAACTGCACACAATACTCCAGGTGCAGTCTCACCAAGGCCCTGTACAACTGCAGCAGAACCTCCCTGCTCCTAAACTCAAATCCTCTTGCTATGAATGTCAACATACCAAGGTATGATCGGCTGAGTTCTTCCAGCAGTTTATTTATTTTTACATTTGATTTACCTAAAGCAGGATAATTACCCTTGGAGAATGTGCAGTGTAAATATACCAGTGTAGAATCCAGTGTGAAACCATAAAGAGAATTTGGATGAAAGAGTTCCCAACCCATGTGATTAAGAAATCTTTGAACAACCACATAAAGATATAGAGACATAGAAACATAGAAAGTAGGAGCAGGAGTAGGCCATTCGGCCCTTCGAGCCAGCACTGCCATTCAATATGATCATGGCCGATCATCCAGAATAAGTAGGAAAAAAAACTGCAGATGCTGGTTTAAAATCGAAGGTAGACACAAAATGCTGGAGTAACTCAGCGGGTCGGGCAGCATCTCAGGAGAGAAAGAATGGGTGACGTTTCGGGTCGAGACCCTTCTTCAGACCCTTCAGAAGAATGGTCTCGACCTGAAACGTCACCCATTCCTTCTCTCCAGATATGCTGCCTGTCCTGCTGAGTTACTCCAGCATTTTATGTCTACCATCCAGAATAAGTACCCTGTTCCTGCTTTCTCCCCATATATCCCTTGATTCCGTTCGTCCTAATAGCTGTATCTAACTTACTCTCGAATACATGAAGATATTTTTGGGGAACTAATATCGTAAATAAACAGAAACAGTTTTTGTTCGTTGTCGATCAACAGGGATAGTATGGACCCAGGCCTAATTGAGAGATACACAGAAAAGAACTGCAGATGCTGGTTTTTAATCGAAGACAGACGCAAAGTGCTGGAGTAACGCAGAGAGTCAGGCAGCATCTCTGGAGAAAAAAAAATTGTGGGTGACGTTTTTTCAGACTCAAGGGTCCCAACCCGAAATGTTACCCATCCTTTTTCTCCAGAGATGCTGCCTGACCCGCTGAGTTACTCCAGCACTTTGTGTCCATCTCGCTTACTGAGTGATGTCAGTCACAAGCACGCGGTGGGTGGGAGAAACCTGGACTACTATTCAACAATAATAACTTGTGCTGGCTTAATTGTAAATTCTGGAAGTGAAATTAATATTAATTTGTTTTTTCAATCCAAGATGCTAGCAAATGTGTAGCAAATATGGGGAGGTGAGTTAGATCACAAGTTCAGCCACGATTACATTAAATGGCGGAAAACCTTTTTCACACAGAGAGTTGTGAATCTGTGGGATTCTCTGCCTCAGAAGGCAGTGGAAGCCAGTTCTCTGGATGCTTCAAGAGAGAGCTGGATAGAGCTCTTAAAGATTGTGGAGTCAGAGGGTATGGGAAGAAGTCAGGAACGGGGTACTGATTGTGAATGATCAGCCACGATCACATTGAATGGCGGTGCTGGCTCGAAGGGCCGTATGGCCTACCCCTGCACCTATTGTCTATTGTCTATAAGAGGCTCGAGGGTCTAAATTGCGAAGTTCTGTTTATGTCACGACGGAACATTCTGTATTAATTGTTCCAACGCTCGCATTCTTTTAAAGACAAGTGTAAATTACAATTGATTTGGTTGAATGGATTTGCAACATTCCCCCAGTTCATTTTAATTGATTGACCTGACATCATCTCGCAAATCATAAATGATTGGAGTTTGAAGCTGATTGTCCACACATTAAGCTGTTGTCAGTGACGATCGGCCTTGTTAATAAATTCTGAATTGGTGAACTCACCCAATACGAACAATAAAAATGAAAGATGTTGATACTTTGGCGCCATTGCCAATGGAACGATGACTCAGTGGTGACTGATTGTATCATCAGGGACAAATAATGCAATAACCATACAACAAATCCTAATGTCAGCACTGAAGTGATAGAAGGCTTGCAGTAGCATTCCACATCCAAGGCAATTGATTTCAAACCACGCAAGTTATTTCGAGAAACAGGCATCGCCAGGTTAGCTCCTTGTAGAGCCTCTAAACTTAAGGGGAGATTTAATAGAAGCCCTCATAATTGATGAAGCTTTTAGAATAAATAAGCAGATAAACAATCTTTCAAACTGGCAGAAGAGGTGGTAATCTGTCAGTGCAAATTCGAGGTCATTGATAAAGGCACCAGAGTTTAGTTTGAAGAAAATAACTAACTGCAGATGCTGGTACAAATCGAAGGTATTTTATTTCACAAAATGCTGGAGTAACTCAGCGGGTCAGGCAGCATCTCAGGAGAGAAGGAATGGGTGACGTTTCGGGTCGAGACCCTTCTTCAGACTGAAGAAGGGTCTCGACCCGAAACGTCACCCATTCCTTCTCTCCTGAGATGCTGCCTGACCCGCTGAGTTACTCCAGCATTTTGTGAAATAAACACCTTAGAGTTTAGTTTTAGTTTGGTTCAGAGATACGGCGCAGAATCAGGCCTGTCGGTCCACCGAGTCCGTGCTGACCAGCGATCACCCCTGGACATTAACACTAGCCTTCACGGGCTAGGAACAATTTACAATTTTTACCTCAGCCAATTAACCTACAAACCTCTACCTCTTTGGAAAATGGGAGGAAACCGGAGCACCCGGAGAGAGCCCACGCGGTCACAGGGAGAACGTGCAAACTCCGTACAGACAGCATCCGTGGTCAGGATCGAACCAGGGTCTCTGGCGCTGTAAGGCAGCAGCTCTACCGCTGGGCCACTGTGTTGCCCATTCCTTATAGAGCCTCAAATCTTAAGGGGAGATTTATTAGAGGCACTCATTATTACACTATGACACGTTGGATTGAACGAGCAGAAAACAAATCCTTCAAACTGGCAGAATGGGTGGTAACCATTCAAAACTACGCTGCCCGTCTACTCACACACACCTCGATCCGTGACCACATCACCCCCGTACTTTATAAACTCCACTGGCTCCCCATCCCCCAGAGAATCCAGTACAAAATCCTCCTCATAACCTACAAAGCCCTCCATAACCTGGCCCCATCCTACCTGACCGACCTCCTCCACAGGCACACCCCCACCTGCACCCTCCGCTCTGCCGCTGCCAATCTCCTGTCCCCCCCACATCCGGACCAAACTCAGATCCTGGGGGGACAGGGCTTTCTCCATCGCTGCTCCCACCCTATGGAACTCACTACCCCAAACCGTTAGAGACTCCTCCACACTCACCACATTCAAAACATCGCTGAAGTCTCACCTGTTCAGTACTGCCTTCAACCACTGAAGGTCACCTCACCTTCTGTCTCCTTTCTCTGTTCATTTATTTATTTACTTATTTATCTATTTATTCATTTCCCTATGTTCTCAAAATCTCTGTAAAGCGTCTTTGAGTATATGAAAAGCGCTATATAAATAAAATGCATTATTATTATTATTAACCTGTCAACCCTAATTTGAGGTCATTGATAAAGGGACCAGAGGTGAGATGAGTGGTAATTATTATGTGGCGTGTTGTTATGGTCTGGTATGCATTATGTTATAGTCTGGTGGAGCAGATTTAGTATAGAAGGGACTGAGTAAAGTTGATTAAACAGGGGAAATAGATGCTCTCCTTCTCAGGGCTAGCACAGAATGAACGGGCCGAATATCTTTCTTCTGTATTGTTAGAATCTAGGAAATGTCCCTCTGGTCACTTTGGACACAATGTAGAAATGGAACTACATTAATGGCGTATATATTCCAAACTTTCTAAGTCTGGTCTGGCCTACCCCAACAGCTGCTGACGACATTCTACCGCTGCACCATAGAGAGCATCCTAACACATGGCATCCCTGTGTGGTATCTCAGCTGCACGGAGGCAGAGAGGAAAGCTCTTCAGCAGGTAGTCCATAGAGCTCAGAGGACCATCGGAACACAGCTACCAGCCTTGGAGGGCATCTACCACACACGATGCCTCAGAAAAGCCACCAGCATCCACAAAGACTCTTCACACCCTCACATCTGTTCGAACTTCTACCATCGGGCAGACGATACAAGGCCTTCTACGCCCGCACCTCCAGACTCAGGAACAGCTTCATCCCCAGGGCCATAGCTGCTATGAACCGGTCCTGCTGAGCCGGATGGTCACATCGCACAGTGAACCGGCACAGATCTACTTGCACTTTATTCAGTTTTAAAAACTGTTCTAATTTGTTTCATTGGGTTGTTTAAATTAATACTGACTAGCTAGTTAATTTATTGCATCGTATGGGAGGCGCATTCCCAATCTCGTTGTACCCCTGTACAATGACAATAAAGATATATTGTATTGTATTGTACTGTACATTGTACACATCGTAAATATTTCAGCCAGATTCATTTTATTATCTGTGACAGCCACTGTTCCACAATGTACAGGTTTGTAGGTTAATTGGCTTCGGTAAAATTGTAAATTGCCCCTAGTGTGTGCGGGATGTTGTTAGTGTTAGTGTGTGGGGATCGCTGGTCGGCGCGTACTTAGTGGTGCTCTGTATCTCTCAACTCAAACTAATACCAGACTGAAAGGCGAGTCGATGCTTCCATACGTCACAAGCTGCACTACCGGATGCTTTCAGGGGAATGTTGAGCAGAGGCTGCGAGAAGGACTACACACAAACCGCTGGGGTAACTCAGCGGGACAGGCAGCGTCTCTGGAGAGAAGGAAACGGGTGACGTTTCGTGGCCGAGATCCCTTCATCATCATATCATATCATATCATATATCTACAGCCGGAAACAGGCCTTTTCGGCCCTCCAAGTCCGTGCCGCCCAGTGATCCCCGCACATTAACACTATCCTACACCCACTAAGGACAATTTTTACATTTACCCAGCCAATTAACCTACATACCTGTACGTCTTTGGAGTGTGGGAGGAAACCGAAGATCTCGGAGAAAACCCACGCAGGTCACGGGGAGAACGTACAAACTCCTTACAGTGCAGCACCCGTAGTCAGGATCGAACCTGAGTCTCCGGCGCTGCATTCGCTGTAAAGCAGCAACTCTACCGCTGCGCTACCGTGCCGCCCCCAACGCTACCGTGCCTTCTTGTCCGTTTGTGAACCAAGAGGCCAAATTCTGCAAACAGGAGCTGTCACAGAATCGACAAGGTGGCAATTATCCCCTTCACACGGAGCAAAGTAACTCCCTCCATCTCCCATCCCCCCACCCCCCCAGTGTTCCCCGAGACCACATAAAGACACACAGGGTGAGCCGGTGGAAAAGTTACAACAGCAGAAGGGAAAGTTTAATGTCCCCTGTCGTGGCATTTCCAGCTGGTGTAATGATGATGACCGACTAGCTGTTGGAAAAGCTACTATTTCTAAAGTGCGAGATAAAGGAGCTGAAAGACAACGATCATAAATTACTTGCCTATCTGTGCTTCAATGACATTCAGTCCCACTAGTTCCGTGATTTACAGTTTGGCATGCACGGCGAATAATTGAATGTGAAAAATTAAATGCAGTCGAAATGAAACATCTGGGTTCCAAATAATTCATCAATCTTAAATATCCTTAATCCTTTCTATGCACTGAAAAGCAGATTTGAAGGCTTTGCAGCGTATATACAGTCAGATTAGCAGTGAAAGGGAATACTGGAAGCAATCAAAATGGCAAAGGGATTTTAAAATGATGTGCCCAGTCACACAAGTCATTCCAGCTATGGGATGTGGGCCAAACGCAAGCAGGTGGGTCTAGTGTAGATGGGACATGTTGGCCGGTGTGGGCAAGTTGGGCTAAAGGGCCTGTTTCCACGCTGCAAGACTCTATAACTCTCATCTACTAATTAGGAAACCACCTTCCACCTACAACGTCACCTTAAAACAAACCGGTTCCATAGGTCACAGCATGTACCTGGGCTTGGCGGCCAGGGGTTTGAGCTGATAACATTGTGGCGCAGCTGGTAGACTATTGCCTCACAGCGCCAGAGACCCGGGTTTGATCCTGACGTCGGGTGCTGCCTTTGTGGAGTTTGCACCTTCTCCCTGTGACCACATCAGTTTCCACCGGGTGCTCCGGTTTCCATCCACATCCCAAAGACATGCAGGTTTGTAGGTTAATTGGCCCTCTTGTGAATTGTCCCTAGTGTGTATGGAATGGATGAGAAGATCAGACAACATAGAACTAGTGAGAGTGGGTGATTGATAGTCAGTATAGACTCGATGGGCTGAAGGGCCTGTTTCCATGCTGTCTCTCTAAACTAAACTAAACTGATCTAAACCAGAAGTGTGAGTTCAAATCCTGACATGGCAGCTCGGAAATTTAAGTTTAGATTAGTTTAGTTTAGTTTAGTTTAGTTTAGAGATACAGCATGGAAACAGGCCCTTCAGCCCACCAGCCGACCAGCGATCACACATACACTCGTTCTATCCCACACACGAGGGATAATTTGCAGAAGCCAATTATCCTGCATGTGTTTGGGATGTGGAGGCAAACCGGAGGTACCTGGAGAAAACCCTTGCAGTCACAGGGAGAATGTAAAAATTCCATCTAGACAACACCCAAGGTTAGGATGGAATCTGGGTCTCTGGTGCTGTAAGGCAGACAGGTCCAAGAACAGTTTCTTCTCATTGGCCATCAGGTTCTTGAAACAATATGCACAATCCAAACCGCAAGACAACCTCAGCGACAAACTACAAATTCTTTGGTATTTATTCACAAAATGCCGGAGTAACTCAGCAGGTCAGGCAGCATCTCGGGAGAGAAGGAATGGGTGACGTTTCGGGTCGAGACCCTTCTTCAGACTGATGTCAGGGGGGGCGGGACAAAGGGAGGATATAGGTGGAGACAGGAAGACAGAGGGAGATCTGGGAAGGGGGAGGGGAAGAGAGGGACAGAGGAACTATCTAAAGTTGGAGAAGTCAATGTTCATACCGCTGGGCAGCAAGCTGCCCAAGCGAAATATGAGGTGCTGTTCCTCCAATTTCCGGTGGGCCTCACTATGGCACTGGAGGAGGCCCACGACAGAAAGGTCAGACTGGGAGTGGGAGGGGGAGTTGAAGTGCTCAGCCACCGGGAGATCAGGTTGGTTAAGGCGGACTGAGCGAACTACAAATTCTTTAGTCAGAGGGTGGTGAATCATGTGGAATTCAGAGATTGGCAGATTCTTGATTAGCACGGGTGTCAGGGGTTATGGGAGAGAAGGAAGGAGAATGGGGTTGAGAGGGAAGGGACAATCAGCCATGATTGAATGGCAGAGTAGACTTGATGGGCCGAATGGCCTAATTCTGCTCCTAGAATTTATGAACTTGTGAACATATGAACTTGGAATCACTTTTTACAGACCACACTCTGTACTTGGACTGGCATTATTATGATCTCATATGGCCTCGTAGACCTGAAAACCTATTTGATTATCGTTTATTGTGCATTAGATTCATTGTGTTGCATTGAGGTGCTTGCAAAGCTTCAGCAATGAGAATGTCACAGCACTGTTCCTGGTGCATATAACAATTAAACACACTTGACTCTTGAAGTCCACAAAGCTTTTGACACCAGAGAAAATGAAAGATGATTCCTTCAGAGAAGGAGCTCAGAAACTAGAAGATCTTTTTAATCCAAATCTTTTTTTTAGAGCTACAAATTTTGGAACCAATAATCAGAAGTCTGGTGAAACTGCCAGCGAGGATATTGTTTATTTGATGGATTTGTCTTGATTTTGCAATATTGATGTTTCTCTAGACTAAGTGCCGTGTGACATTTTTGTTTTGTGGTTTAAGGGATGAGCAAGCTCAAGCTACGATCGATTGTAATCGCGCATTGTCTTTCTGCTGACTGGTTTGCACGCAACAAAGCACTGTACCTCGGTACGCGTGACAATAAACGAATGAACTCAACTAATCCATACAGAATCTATTGCCTGTCACTTTGTGCAAAATGTTGACATCTCCAGAAATGGTCTTGAGAAATGCAAAATAATTTTAGTTTAGTTTAGAGAAACAGGCCCTTCGGCCCACCAAGTTCAGAGCTTATTTGAGGTTGTGGTGTTTAATAGCCTGATGGCTGTAGGGAAGAATCTGTTCCTGAACCTGGACGTTAGAGTTTTCAGGCTCCTGTACCTTCTCCCCGATGGCAGTGGTGAAATGAGGGATTCGACAATGAGATATTGACCTGATAACAGCTGGGAAGAAACTGTCCCTGAATCTGGAGGTGTCCTTTTTCACACTTCTGTACCTTTTGCCCGATGGGAGAAATGAACTTCGGGTCTGAAGAAGGGTCTCGACCCGAAACGTCACCCATTCCCTCTCTCCTAGATGCTGCCTGACCTGCTGAGTTACTCCAGCATTTTTGTGATACCTTCAGACTGATGTCAGGGGGGCGGGACAAAGGAAGGATATAGGTGGAGACAGGAAGATGGAGGGAGATCTGGGAAGGAGGAGAGGAAGGGAGGGACAGAGGAACTAGTAGGAGGGCAGGAGAAATCACAGAAGGGGAGCAACGAGAGAGCATGTTGCTAAACTCTCGTCGAAGAGAGGAGGAGAACTTCTTCAAAGTGGACATACCTCGAGGAGAAATCGCAGTGGAGCAACAAGTAGTATAAGAAAATAACTGCAGATGCTGGTACAAATCGAAAGGTTCATGTCCCACTGAGGTATTTATGTGTTGGAGATCTGGAGGATGACCCAGGTCATTTCAGCCAAGTCGGGAAGACTGAGTGGAAACAATGAAGTCGAGGCAGAAAGATAATCATCGGTGGAGCCAGGGAGAGCGAGTGATCGGACAGCATGATGAAGTTTATGTGTGAACACCAGTAAATAAATCTGACATTGGGAAATGGAATGTGGAGTAATAGCCAGAGTGTGTGGTGCCAAAGGAAATCTTATCACCATCCGAGATGGAGTCAAAAGTGTGGATGTAAATCACTCACTTAATTCCTCTCAAGTGATGTACAAGAGAATATCGATTTATGCCAGGAATTGATCTGGGGGAGAATGTGGAAGAAACGACACATAATTCTACCGAGGTGAGGTAAGTGACATCTTCCTCTGCTCAAGATGTGGAGACTCGCGCAATGACACAAGTTAATTTCTCCCATCGGGCAAAAGGTATAGAAGTGTGAAAACGCACACCTCCAGATTCAGGGACAGTTTCTTCCCAGCTGTTATCAGGCAACTGAATCATCCTACCACAACCTGAGAGCAGTCCTGAACTACTATCTACCTCATTGGTGACCCTTGGTCTATCTTTGATTGGCCTTTGTTGGCTTTACCTTGCACTAGACGTAATTCCCTTATCGTGTATCTGTACACTGTAAATGGCTCGATTGTAATCATGCATTGTCTTTCCGCTGACTGGTTAGCACGCAGCAAAGGTTTTTCACCGTACCACGGTACACGGGACAATAAACTAAACTGAACTGATTTCAAAGATTAAAGAGATTGAGAAAATGGGGCTACTTTAAAAGGTGGCACAGTCGCGCGGCGGTAGAGTTGCTGCCTTACAGCGCTAGAAACCTGGGTTCCATCCTTCTGCACGTTTTCCCTACGACCGCGTGGGTTTTCTCTGGGTGCTCAGGTGTTCCCCCTCCATTCCAAAGATGTACAGGTTTGTTGGTTAATTGGTAAATTGTCCCCAGTGTGTAGGATATGAAACTGGGATTACATTGGACTAGTGTGTGGGTGATTGTTGGTCGGTGTGGACTCGGTGGGCCAAAGAGCCTGTTTCCACGCTGTATCTCTGAACTAAACCTGTAAATGTTGCGAATTTGTCATTCAATCAACAACAAAAAATGTTTGAGAGCTATGTAATGTATATGAGTGAGTGGTATCATATCTGACTTAAGCCAGTGTGTAATGTGTTTGTTAAACAGATCAATATTCAAGCCAAACAGGTCCTTACAATGAAGATAGACGCAAAATGCTGGAGTAACTCAGCAGGTCGGGCAGCATCTCTGGGGAAAAAGAATAGGTGACGTTTCAGGTCGAGTCCCTTCTTCAGACTTAGAAGAAGGTTATTGACCCGAAAAGTCACTTATTCCTTTTCTCCAGAGAGGCTGCCTGGCCTTCAGAGTTACTCCAGCATTTTGTGTCTATCTTTGGTATAAACCAGCATCTGTAACTCATTCCTACACAAATCCTCACAATGAGTCGTTTCCTGTTTTTCTGTGTTCTGTACATTTCTTACAAGTAACAGCACATTCATTGCAGGTATAATGGATGGACAAAGCTTTTCCAAGAGGGAACAAGGCATAAAAATATGAGAAATAGATGTCGGCTATTTAGCCTCAAGTGCCTCCTCTCTGCTTTGCAATAGGATCTTTCACCTCAGTGCCAAGTTCCTGCGTTAATCCCATTTACCGTTTGCATTAAATTCCAAAAGCCTAATGATCCTAATCTCCAATATACGCAACAACTGAGACTACTCGAGCAGAAAATTTCGAAGATTCACAATCTTCTGGGAAAAGAAATTACTCCCCATTTCATTAAAAAAAATTGTCCATGTGTCATATCCTCAGCTATTTATTTTCCCCAATCCCATGTGTTAAATTTTTTTTAAATAACACCTTGCGCGGCATCTTGTCAAAGGTTTTCCAAAAGTTCAAACGCACGCTAGCCATTGGAGGCTTTTTATCGATTTGGCTACTTACAACCTCAAGGACATCCAGTAAATTTATCAAGCACAATTCTCATTTCTTAAATCCATGCTCAGTCTTCCCAATCCCATTGTTACCACTCCCATAATAATACATGCCAGCATTTTCCCAACTCTCAGGCTATCTGGACTGTCGTTCTTCATTTCCTGTCTTCCAATCCTAGGAGAAATAAGAGACTGCAGATGCTTGTTTACAAAAAAAGACACAAAGTGCTGGAGTAACTCAGGAGGTCAGGTAGCATCTCTGGGGGACATGAATGGGTAGCGTTTGGGGTCAGGACCCTTCTTCAGACTGGTATCGTCTGAATAATCACCAATAATCATCTTCGAAGCTTGTCACTTGAATAATCAGTTGAACCTATCCATGTTCTCCAGAGATGCTGCCTGTTAAAGACCTGTCACCCATACTAGTTACTCCACTGAGTTACTCCAGCACTTTGTGTCTTTTTTTTTCCAATCTTTGGAAACTGTTCTGGAATCTCAAGAAAGTCAGATTCAGAAAGAGTCAAAGGTTGCCATCTGTAGAAGGGCTAGAACAAATAACTTAATAGTTGTTGCACATTTACAGGCACATTAATGCAACAATACAACAAGCAAACCAAAAGACAAGTAAAGAGTTAAGAGCTTGGACAGAGTGGATGTGGAGAGGACGTTTCCACTAGTGGGAGAGTCCAGGACCAGAGGGCACAGCCTCAGAATTAAAGGACATTTCTTTAGGAAGGAGATGAGGAGGAATTTCTTTAGTCTGAGGGTGGTGAATCTGGTGGAATTCATTGCCACAGGAGGCAGTGGCGGCGGTTCATGGATATTTTTAAGACAGATAGTTGGATTCTTCATTTGTACACGTGTCAGGGGTTATGGGGAGTGGGTAGGAGAATGGGGTTGAGAGGGAAAGATAGATCAGCGGATGACTGAATGGCGGAGTAGACTTGATGGGCTGAATGGCCTAATTCCGCTCTTTATCACTTATGAACCTATGAAGTCACGAGTGTTTAATTGTCATACATACTGACAACAAAACAATGACATTCTTACTTCCAGCAGCATAACAGGCCTGTGATACAAGACACATAGATAATATATAATAAAATAAAAACATTAATATACACAATACTAGTGCAAAAAAATTCAGAAGTCCTCAGTGCAAACCATGGCAGACCATAATTTATCACTTAGTGTTGTGTTGTGTTCAAGAGCCTTGGGAGGAAGCTACTTATAGTAGGAAAATAACTGCAGATGCTGGTACAAGTCGAAGGTATCACAAAAAGCTGGAGTAACTCAGCAGGTCAGGCAGCGTCTCAGGAGAGAAGGAATGGGTGACGTTTCAGGTCGAGACCAGCTGAGTTACTCCAGCATTTTGTGAATAAATACCTTTGATTTGTACCAGCATCTGCAGTTATCCCCAGGGCCTGATGGTCTGCATCCCAGGGTGCTTAAGGAGGTTGCTCTAGAAATTGTGGACGCATTAGTGATTATTTTCCAATGTTCTATAGATTCCGGGTCAGTTCCTGTGGATTGGAGGGTAGCTAATGTTATCCCACTTTTCAAGAAAGGAGGGAGAGAGAAAACGGGAAATTATAGACCAGTTAGTCTGACATCAGTGGTGGGGAAGATGCTGGAGTCAATTATAAAAACGAAATTGCGGAGCATTTGGATAGCAGTAACGGGATCGTTCCGAGTCAGCATGGATTTACGAAGGGGAAATCGTGCTTGACTAATCTACTGGAATTTTTTGAGGATGTAACTAGGAAAATTGACTTTGCCGGTGGATGTGGTGTACCTCGACTTTCAGAAAGCCTTCGACAAGGTCCCACATAGGAGATTGGTGGGCAAAATTAGAGCACATGGCATTGGAGGTAGGGTACTGACATGGATAGAAAGTTGGTTGACAGACAGAAAGCAAAGAGTGGGGATAAATGGGTCCCTTTCAGAATGGCAGGCAGTGACTAGTGGGGTACCGCAAGGCTCTGTGTTGGGACCGCAGCTATTACAATATACATCAATGACTTGGATGAAGGGATTAAAAGTACCATTAGCAAATTTGCCGATGATACAAAGCTAGGTGGCAGTGTGAACTGTGAGGAAGATGCTATGAGGTTGCAGGGTGACTTGGACAGGTTGTGTGAGTGGGCGGATGCATGGCAGATGCAGTTTAATGTAGATAAGTGTGAGGTTATCCACTTTGGTGGTAAGAATAGGAAAGCAGATTATTATCTGAATGGTGTCAAGTTAGTAAAAGGGGACGGACAACGTGATCTGGGTGTCTTAGTGCATCAGTCACTGAAAGGAAGCATGCAGGTACAGCAGGCAGTGAAGAAAGCCAATGGAATGTTGGCCTTCATAACAAGAGGAGTTGAGTATAGGAGCAAAGACGTCCTTCTGCAGTTGTACAGGGCCCTAGTGAGACCGCACCTGGAGTACTGTGTGCAGTTTTGGTCTCCAAATTTGAGGAAGGATATTCTTGCATTGAGGGCGTGCAGCGTAGGTTTACTAGGTTAATTCCCGGAATGGCGGGACTGTCATATGTTGAAAGACTGGAGCGACTAGGTTTGTATACACTGGAATTTAGAAGGATGAGAGGGGATCTTATCGAAATGTATAAAATTATTAAGGGGTTGGACACGTTAGAGGCAGGAAACATGTTCCCAATGTTGGGGGAGTCCAGAACCAGGGGCCACAGTTTAAGAATAAGGGGTAGGCCATTTAGAACAGAGATGAGGAAAAACTTTTTTAGTCAGAGAGTTGTGAATCTGTGGAATTCTCTGCCTCAGAGGGCAGTGGAGGCCAATTCTCTGAATACATTCAAGAGAGAGCTAGATAGAGCTCTTAAGGATAGCGGAGTCAGGGGGTATGGGGAGAAGGCAGGAACGGGGTACTGATTGAGAATGATCAGCCATGATCACATTGAATGGTGGTGCTGGCTTGAAGGGCCGAATGGCCTTCTCCTGCACCTATTTTCTATTGTCTATTGTCTATTGTCTATTATTATTTTCTTATACTTCTTCAGACTGATGTCAGGGGGGCGGGACAAAGAAAGGATGTAGTTGGAGACAGGAAGACAGTGGGAGAACTGGGAATGGGGAGGGGAAGAGAGGGACAGAGGAGCTATCTAAAGTTAGAGAAGTCAATGTTCATACCGCTGGGCTGCAAGCTGCCCAAGCGAAATATGAGGCGCTGTTCCTCCAATTTGCGATGGGCCTCACTGACACTGGAGGAGGCTCACGACAGAAAGGTCAGACTGGGAGTGGAAGGGGGAGTTGAAGTGCTCAGCCACCGGGAGATCAGGTTGGTTGAGGGGGACTGAGCGAAGGTGTTGAGTGAAACGATCGCCGAGCCTGCGTTTGGCCTCGCAGATGCAGAGAGGTTGACATCTGGAACAGCGGATACAATAGATGAGGTTGGAGGAGGTGCAGGTGAACCTCTCTCTGCCTCACCTGGAAAGACTGTTTGAGTCCTTGGATGGAGTCGAGGGGGGAGGTAAAGGGAAGAAGCTACAGTATTTGTGAACTGGTGGTAATGGTTTTCTGGACTCCTGTACCTTCTTCTCAATGGTAGGAGTGAATTGAGAGCATGGCCAGGGTGGTGTGGGTCTTTGAGGGTGCTGGCTCCCTTTTTCCTGTAGATCCCTTCAGTGGTGGGGAGGTCAGCACTTGGGATGGACCGAGCTGTAGTCCGCCACTTTTTGGAACCTCCTTCTTTCCTGGACGTTTGAGTTGCTGAACTGTGTGCAACTGGTCAATAGGCCAGTTTGGAGTTTAGTTGAACACTTTTTTCCGTCAGGAAAGTGACCAATTAACGGGTAATTATTTTGTATGAAACTTTTGAATAGCGCCAGAGACCCGGGTTCGATCCTGACTACGGGTGCAGTCTGTACGGAGTTTGTACGTTCTCCCCGTGACAGTGTGGGTTTTCTCCAGGTGCTCCGGTTTCATCCTACACTCCAAAGACGTGCAGGTTTGTAGGTTAATTGGCTTTGGTAAAAATTCAAACTTGTCCCTGGTGTGTCGGATAGTGCTAGTGTGAGGGGATCACTGGTCGGCACAGACTCGATGGGCCAAAGGGCCCGTTTCCGTGCTGTATCTCTAACCTGAACTAAACTAAACTAAACTAAACTAAACTAAACCAAACTTTTAAAGACGCATCAGATAAAAGCTAACAGCGCACGTTTATTTGTGAAACAATCAATGCTACACATGCTAATCTCTCACACACCAACTTACACCTATCAGCCAAAACATTATGACATGATGAGCCAAAACATTATGACCGCCTGCCTAATATGCTGTTGGTCCTCCGTGTGCAGCCCCATATGCAGCAGGGTGCGATACACTGTGTATTGTGACACATTCCTCCCGTGACCACCATTAAAAGTTTCTGTGACTTGTGCCACAGTCGACCTTCTGTCGGTTCGGACCAGACGGGATAGCCTTCGTTGCCCTCGCGCATCGATGAGCCTTGGGCGCCCAACACCCTGTCTGTCGCCGGTTTGTGGTTTGTCCCTCCTCGGACCACTGTCGGTCGGTACTCACTCACCACTTGTGGAATTCTCTTACTCAGAGTGGAATTCTCTGCCTCAGAAGGCAGTGGAGGCCAATTCTCTGAATGCATTCAAGAGAGAGCTAGATAGAGCTCTTAAGGATAGCGGAGTCAGGGGGTATGGGGAGAAGGCAGGAACGGGGTGCTGATTGAGAATGATCAGCCATGATCACATTGAATGGCGGTGCTGGCTCAAAGGGCCGAATGGCCTCCTCCTGCACCTATTGTCTATTGTCTATTGTCTATTGCTGACCGGGAGCACCCCACAAGCCTTGCCGTTTCAGAGATGCTCTGACCCAGTCGTCTGGCCATAACAATTTGGCCCTTGTCAATGTCGCTCAGGTCTTTACTCCTGCCCATTTCTCCTGCATCCAACACATCAACTTCAAGAACTGACTGTTCAGTTGCTGCCTAATATATCCCACCCCTTGTAACAAGATAATCAATGTTATTCACTTCGCCTGTCAGTGGTCATAATGTTTTGGCTGCAGTTCTAGTACGGATTCTGAGTTACATTAAAAAATAAAACTTAGTGATCTTCAGCAAGTCAGCTCAAACAGCAAAGCTGATAAAGATCTTCTTAATAGGTTTGTCAATAATATTGCACAAAATCCTGCACATTGCATTTGTAATATGCTGAGCACAGGACAAATAAATGAATCGTAATGAATGTTAAAGCAGTTTTATTGGGGTGGTATGTGGAGCACTGCACTGCAGTGGTGAGAATCCTCCTTCATCACCAGGCTTCTCCTCAGTCAGTCCCTCTGGATCGGAGATGATATGAACCATTCACCGGGAAAACTAATATCTTTGTGGTGGAAACGGAGGAATCCCTGGCTGTTGTGTGCATGGGGACAGGACGAGGAAAAATACAGAGCCACTATACCGGTTAATGAATTGACAGGAGAAGAACTTCATGCTTTTAGGTCTTACAATGTCTTTCGAATAAAGGCTTCGGTACAGCTGTCTTCCTCTATGAGAAGTACCCCAAGCCTCTGAGACCTTGCCCCCATTTTGAAAGATTTCAGTTTAGTTTAGTTTAGCGCTGAAACAGGCTCCTCGGCCCACCGAGTCCACGCCAACCAGCGACCACTACATATACTAGGGGGGCAGTTTACAAAAGCCAATTAACCTACAAAGCTGCACGTCTTTGGGATGTGGGAGGAAACCAGGGAACCAGGAGGAAACCCACGCTGTCACGGGGAGAAGGTGCAAACACCGTACAGCCAGCATCCGTCGTCAGGATCGAACCCGGGTCTCTGGCGCTGTAAGGCAGCAGTTCTACCACTGCGACACTGCACACCCGCGATGTTAGAAGGTTACTTCAAATCGCGTGATGGAATCAGAGAGACGTGTCCCATCGAAGCAGGCCCTTCAGCCCATCGTAACTGTTCCACCCAAGAGCCAAGAAAGTCAACACTATTCAATTATCATATGTACCGACAATGGAATAATGGAACCATGAAATTCCCACCTGCAACAGGGCTATAACAGGCCTGTAAGTACGATACACATAGGTTATATATAATACACGGTGGTGCAGCGGTAGAGTTGCTGCCTTACAGCGCCAGAGATCCGGGATCAATCCTGACTACGGGTGCTATCCGCACGGAGTTTGCACGTTCTCCCTGTGACCGCGTGGGTTTTCTCCGGGTGCTCCGGTTTCCTCCCACATTCCCAAGACGTGCGGATTTGTGTAGGTTAATTGGCTTCTGTTAATTGTCCCTAGCGTGTAGGATAGAACTAGTGTACAGGTTATCATTGGTCGGCGCGGACTCGGTGGGCCGAAGGGCCTGTTGCCACGCTGTATCTCTAAAACCAAAATACAATACAATACAATACAATATATCTTTATTGTCATTGCACAGGGGTACAACGAGATTGGGAATGCGCCTCCCATACGATGCAATAAATTAATTAGCTAGTCAGTATTAATTTAAACAACCCAGTGAAACAAATTGGAACAGTTTTAAAACAGAATAAAGTGCAAGTAGATCTGTGCCAGTTCGCTGTGTGATGCGATACGAAAAATAAAACAAATATTCAATAAGTTAATAATCCCCATTCTAATTTTAAAAAAGCAAGAAGTTCTTAGAGCACCCAAAGACAGTCCATAGTTGAGGTTAGTGTTATGTATGTAGTGTTGAAGAGCCTGAGGTTGTTGGTTTGAACCTGGTGGTCATGTTTTTCAGATTCCTGCACCTATTTCCTGATGGTAGGGATTCTGTGTAAAGTTGGAAATGAATATCTGCATTGAATGTGCAACCTCCGGGAATATCGGATGGAGTTGTTGAAAAGAAGATGTTTTGTAAATATTTATTACTTGAATAAAGTATGTTTTGATATATTAAAAATATATATTTCCTGATGGTAGGAATGAAAAGAGTGTGTAGTTAGTGTGGCATAGGTGTTTGATGATGTTGGTATGCTTTTTGAGGCAGTGCCTCCCAAAGTAATGCCTATCTATATTAATACTACCTGCCCATATCTCTCCATGCCTTGCTCTTTCAAGTAAGTCCAGATGCCTCTTAAATGCTGTTACTGTTCCTATCTCCACCCTCTCACCTGGCAGCTTTTTCCTGATGCCAACGAAGGCAGAGCATCATAGAGACGGCATGGTGGCGCAGCGGTAGAGTTGCTGCCTCACAGCGCTTGCAGCGCCAGAGACCCGGGTTCGATCCCGACTACGGGTGCCGTCTGTACGGAGTTTGCACGTTCTCCCCGTGACATGCATGGGTTTTCTCCGGGATCTTCGGTTTCCTCCCACACTCCAATGACGTGCAGGTTTGTAGGTTAATTGGCTTGGTATAAATGTAAATTGTCCTTAGTGTGTGTTGGATGGTGTTAATGTGCGGGGATCGCTGGTCGGCGCGGACCCGGTGGGCCGAAGGGCCTGTTTCCGCGCTGCATCACTTAACTAAACGAAACTAAACGAAAGTCATAGAGTCATACAGTGTGCAAACAGGCCCCTCCGCCCAACTTGCCCACACTGACCAACATGTCCCAGCTGCACTAGTCCCACCTGCCTGCGTTTGGCCCGTATCCCTGTAAACCGGTCCTATCCATGTATGGAGGATAGACGCAAAATGCTGGAGTAATTCAACGGGTCAGGCAGCATCTCTGGAGGGAAGGAATGGGTGACGTTTCGGGTCGAGACCCTTCTTCAGAATGTCACCCTTTCCTTCTGTCCAGAGATGCTGCCTGTCCCACTGAGTTACTCCAGCATTTTGTGTCTATCTTTGGTTTCAACCAGCATCTGCAGTTCCTTCGTACACGTGTATGGAACTAATGCAGGGAAGTGGGATGAGAAAAAATTACCCCTCAGATCTCGATTAAACCTTCTTCCTCTCACTTTAAACAGAATGCCCTCTCGTTTTTAGACAGCCCCTCATAGAAAACAGATTCTGGCTATCCACCCTGTCTATGCCTCTCATCATTTTATATACCTGTTAGGAAAGCTATATCATCCAGGAATTCAAATCCCCATTCCACCAGGAGTGGATTAAGAAAGGCATTGACCTCTTCATGCCGGTGAAAAATTAATAAGACAACGTAGGTGCCTAAAAATGACAGTCGTAATAGTGGGACAAATGGTTAATTTTTCAAGTAATAATCCTCTGTAATGTTAATTGAACAGGTAACCTTTACTTCCAGCAGCTTCACATCATAGTTAATGCAAATTGTAGTAATTTCCCTGTAATGCATGAGTTGATGTTTTTCGACTTATAACCCTTCTAAAATATTAGAAGCAGCTCTGGGGAGTTTAACTCCCACGGATGCAATGCTCAATTTCAGACCAGCAGCCAGGAACTTTTCTTAGGAGGTTTATTTGGGAAAGTGAATCTGACTTCAAAGATCATTCTGTGGACCTTTCACATCGCCGAATGAAGATCAATCCAGAACAAGGGGCCACAGTTTAAGAATAAGGGGTAGGCCATTTAGAACTGAGATGAGGAAAAACCTTTTCAGTGAGAGAGTTGTGAATCTGTGGAATTCTCTGCCTCAGAAGGCAGTGGCGGCCAATTCTCTGAATGCATTCAAGAGAGAGCTGGATAGAGCTCTTAAGAATAGCGGAGTCAGGTGGTATGGGAAGAAGGCAGGAACGGGGTACTGATTGAGAATGATCAGCCATGATCACATTGAATGGCGGTGCTGGCTCGAAGGGCCGAATGGCCTCCTCCTGTACCTATTGTCTATTGTCTATTGTCTACAAAACTATAAACTAAACTAACCCAAAAAGCTGACTGCACATTTTTCTCGACAGATGCTGCCTGACCCTCTAGCAGATTGTTTCTTCTCTGGATTAGTTCAGTTTAGATTAGAGTAGAGATACACCATGGAAACCGAACCTTCGGCCCATCAAGTCCACGCCGAACAGTTAGTCCACGTACACTAGTACTATTCTACACTAGGAACAATTCACAATTTTACCGAAGCCAATTACCTACAAACCTGTACGTCTTTGGAGTGTGGGAGGAAACCGGAACAGCCAGAGAAAACCCAAGCGGTCATGGGGAGAACGTACAAACTCCGTACAGGCAGTGCCCATGGTCAGGATCAAACCTGGGTCTCTGGCGTTGTAGGGCAGCAACTCTATCGCAGCGCCACCGTGCCAGGTGGTTTATTCCATGCACCAACAGGCAGCTTTGCAAAGGAGGACAAGCTGGAATTCAACTCTTACCTGCAACGGTGAAATAGTCATAGAGTCATAGTGATACAGTGGAAACAGGCCCTTCGGCCCAACAATGTCCCAGAACCTGTCCTATCCATGTACCTGTCTAACTGTTTCTTAAACGTTGGGATAGTCCCAGCCTCAACGACCTCCTCCGGCAGCTGGTTCCATACACCCACCACCCTTTGTGTGAGAAAGTTACCCCTCAGATTCCTATTAAATCTTTTCCCCTTCACCTTGAACCTGTGTCATCTGGTCCTCGATTCCCCTACTCTGGGCAAGAGACTCGGTGCATCAACCCATTCTATTCCTCTCAAAACAATAAAATCTTGGCGGAGAGATAGGTACACAAATGAGAGTGAAGGGTGAGGGTGAGGACATCGCATGTTTTGGTCAGTAGATGAGAGGGGAAGGTTCGGTGGTTAGGTGTGTAATTGGTCTGGGAATTGGCACAGTGGTGAGATGGAGCAATTAATAGTTGGCAGGAGGGACAGAGCGGTTGGGTTGTTGAGCTGAGTAGTGACGGGATGGGATCACCTCTCTTCCTGTACACCTACTCCAGTGCATATTGGTGGACGAAGGAAGGTAGACACAAAATGCTGGAGTAACTCAGCGGGACCGACCGGCAGCATCTCTGGAGAGAAAGAATGGGTCAAGACCCTTCTTCAGGCCTTGACCCGAAACGTCACCCATTCCTTCTCTCCAGAGATGCTGCCTGTCCCGCTGAGTGACTCCAGCATTTTGTGTCCACCTTCGATTTAAACCAGCACCTGCAGTTGTTTCCTACACATTTTGTCCATTCCACTGCGAAATCTCCTCGAGGTGTGTCTAGTTTGAAGACGTTCTCCTCCTCTCTCTGACGAGAGTTCAGCAACATCCTCTCTCACTGCTCCCCCTCTATGATTCCTCCTTCCCTCTGACTCTGCGAAGAGCTGAAGAAGGGTCTCGACCCGAAACGTCACCCATTCCTTCTCTCCAGAGATTCTGCCTGTCCCGCTGAGTTATTCCAGCATTTTGTCTCCACTTAGCATCAATGTAAAGTGAGATTAATCTTACAAAGAGTGATACCTTCGATTTAAACCGGCATCTGCAGTTCTTTCCTACACGGTGGATGAAGGAAGTTCTTCTAACATTAGCCCTCAATTACCCATCCTTATTGTGAGACCATCGCGGGGCGGCACGGCAGCGGCACGGCAGCGACACGGTAGCATAGTGGCGCAGCGGTAGAGTTTCCCCGCTGTGTCTCTAAACTAAATTCAAACTAAACTAAAGAGGTCACTATCTCAAGACAACCCTGGTCAGAGGAGACAAAACACATGCATCCCACCTCTCAGGCCGAGTAAGAAGATGTTTCTATTCAAAATAAATTCACAGGGGTAAAGTTTGTGTGTGTGTGTTAAGCTGCTACATTGTACGAAACAGTGGTGCAGGCAAATTAATATAACATTTCTCTTTCCTGCATCGCATTGTGTTTGAACAGATTAAACACCCGTTTCTAATTGGAAATTCAGTCAAGTGAATGAAAACAAATAAAAACACAGTTTGCAATAAGACTGCTGGTAATGAAATTATCTGGCGGTTTGGTATTGTCAGGGCGTCGGGCTCAAACCTCAGTCTTTGTCGAACCCGGACCAGACACACAGCAAATCAAGGAAGATTGGATGGAGACGAGAGAGGGAGATAAAGCAGGTGAGTTGACCTCCCCTGCAGGTAAATTGAATTGAATTGAATTGGATTGGACTGAATAAATTTTATTCGCCAATTATGTTTACAGACAAGGAATTTGCCTTGGTGCTTTGCTCGCAAGTAACAACATGACATACACTAAACATTATAATTTACACAGGCGAAGAATGAAATAAAATACCAGAGCAAAAGGAGACTGCAGACTTGTGGTTGTTGAGTAGAGCTACTGCTCGTGGAATAAAAAACTGTTTTTATGTCTGGCTGTGGCGGCTTTGACAGTCCGGAGTCGCCTTCCAGAGAGAAGTGCTTCAAAGAGTTTGTGGCCAGGGTGAGAGGGGTCAGAGATGATCTTGCCCGCTCGCTTCCTGGCCCTTGCAGTGTACAGTTCGTCAATACATGAAGGCAAAGTTGCCTTGGCTTTGTGAGGCTCATAAGCAACATCCTCTTGCCCATCTGTAAAGGCCTATGTTAGAATGATGATTAAGTTGCAAAACTAGGGAACTTTGTGGCTCAGTCAATGTTTCACTAGAACCTCCTCTTCAACTGGTGGTGCTAAATGCACTGTGGTGATCTGCTTGTGAATTCAACAGCATTAAAATCACCCCATTGTCCATTTAACAATAGGGTGTAGAATTATCAGGTGACTGAACCATCCTACATCTCGTGGTGCTGGAAGACCAACAAGTTTCAGGTAGAACGGCACTGCGGCACGGTGGCGCAGCGGTAGATTTGCTGCCTTACAGCGAATGCAGCGCCGGAAACCCGGGTTCAATCCCGACTACAGGTGCTGTCTGTACGGAGTTTGTACGTACTCCCCGTGACCTGCGTGGGTTTTCTCTGAGATCTTCGGTTTCCTCCCACATTTCAAAGACGTACAGGTTTGTAGGTTAATTGGCATGGTAAATGTAAAAATTGTCCCTAGTGTGTTGTGTGTGTAGGATAGTGTTAACATGCGGGGATCATTGGTCGGCGCGGACCCGGTGGGCCGAAGGGCCTGTTTCCGCGCTGTGTCTCTAAACTGTATCTCGAAACAAAGAGTGTCTTTCACAGAGTTGATGGATTTCTAGCAGCACTTGAAGTCCTGTCCCAGAATATGTAGGACAGAGAAACCTGGAACCATTTTGTATTGGCTGAGTGACAATCTAATTAAATATCATTAAAGTAAAGATGGGAGTGAAAGTTGAGATGGGAGGAATGTTTTTAGTGAGGAGAAATTTCTTTAGCCAGAAGGCAGTGAATCTGTGGAATTAATTGCCAAAGAACGCTGTGGACGCCAAGTCATTGGGTGTTTTTAAAGCGGAGATGACCAGATTCTTGATGAGTAAGGGTGTTGAAAGCTACGGGGAGAAGAGTGGTTGAGGGGGAAAAAAAAAAAAAAAAAAAAAAAAAAAAAAAATAATAATAATAATACATTTTATTTATATAGCGCTTTTCATACACTCAAAGACGCTTTACAGAGATTTTGAGAACATAGGGAAATTAATAAATAGATAAATAAGTAAATAAATAAATGAACAGAGAAAGGAGACAGTAGGTGAGGTGACGGTCAGTGGTTGAAGGCAGTACTGAACAGGTGAGACTTCAGCGATGTTTTGAATGTGGTGAGTGTGGGGGAGTCTCTAACGGTTTGGGGTAGTGAGTTCCATAGGGTGGGAGCAGCGATGGAGAAAGCCCTGTCCCCCCAGGATCTGAGTTTAGTCCGGATGTGGGGGGATAGGAGATTGGCAGCGGCAGAGCGGAGGGTGCAGGTGGGAGTGTGTGTGTGGAGGAGGTCGGTCAGGTAGGATGGGGCCAGGTTATGGAGGGCTTTGTAGGTTATGAGGAGGATTTTGTACTGGATTCTCTGGGGGATGGGGAGCCAGTGGAGTTTATAAAGGACGGGGGTAATATGGTCACGGATCGAGGTGTGTGTGAGTAGACGGGCAGCGGAGTTTTGAATGTATTGAAGTTTATTGATGATTTTTGAGGGTGCGCCATAGAGGAGGCTGTTGCAGTAGTCCAGACGGGAGGTGATGAAGGCGTGGATGAGGGATTCTGCAGCTGTGGAGGAGAGGGATGGACGGAGACGGGCAATGTTTTTGAGGTGGAAGAAGGCTGTCTTTGTGATGTGTTTGATGTGTTTGTCGAAGGGGAGGGTTTGATCAAGGATGATTCCAAGATTCCGGATAGATCAGCCATGATGGAATGGCGGAGCAGACTCAGTGGTCTAATTCTGCTCCCGTGTCTTCTGGTTTGATGTCTTTACACAGGCAAGGATATGTCCCAAGATACCATGGTCCTTAAATATAAAATAGCAACTGGAAAATATTGAGGGAAATTCAGATGATACATATTTATCCAAAGATTGTTTGGAAGATGGACCTTGCTGCCACAAGGAATACCTGTAGTGAAGGTGAGTGGCATTAGCGCATCTGATGGAAAACGCGAAAGATGCACAAGGGAGAAAGGGAGAGAGGAAACGAGAGATAGAGAAGGTAAATAGAACAAATGAATGAAAGATAAGCAAAAAGCAATGACGATCAAGGAAATGGTCCATTGTTGGAAGTGGGGTAGGTGATAACGAGTTATACAGATAGTGAAACTCAACAGGACGACTGTGAGACAAGGACAATGACAAGGGTGTTTTTTTTTCTCATGTTTTATGTTCTATATTCTACAGCAGGCAGTGAAGAAAGCCAATGGAATGTTGGCCTTCATAACAAGAGGAGTTGAGTATAGGAGCAAAGAGGTCCTTCTGCAGTTGGTACAGGGCCCTAGTGAGACCGCACCTGGAGTACTGTGTGCTGTTTTGGTCTCCAAATTTGAGGAAGGATATTCTTGCTATTGAGGGCGTGCAGCGTAGGTTTACTACGTTAATTCCTGAAATGGCGGGACTGTCACATGTTGAAAGACTGGAGCGACTAGGCTTGTATACGCTGGAATTTAGAAGGATGAGAGGGGATCTTATCGAAACATATAAGATTATTAAGGGGTTGGACACGTTAGAGGCAGGAAACATGTTCCCAATGTTGGGGGAGTCCAGAACCAGGGGACACAGTTTAAGAATAAGGGGTAGGCCATTTAGAACGGAGATGAGGAAAAACTTTTTCAGTCAGAGAGTTGTAAATCTGTGGAATTCTCTGCCTCAGAAGGCAGTGGAGGCCAATTCTCTGAATGCAGTCAAGAGAGAGCTAGATAGAGCTCTTAAGGATAGCAGAGTCAGGGGGTATGGGGAGAAGGCAGGAACGGGGTACTGATTGAGAATGATCAGCCATGATCACATTGAATGGTGGTGCTGGCTCGAAGGGCCGAATGGCCTCCTCCTGCACCTATTGTCTATTGTCTATAACATGGAAACTTAGAAACATGGAAAATAGGTGCAGGAGTAGGCCATTCGGTGGCGCAGCGGTAGAGTTGCTGCCTTACAGCGCCAGAGACCCGGGTGCAATCCTGATTACAGGTGCTGTCTGTGCGGCGTTTGCACGCTGTCCCCGTGACCTGTGTGAGTTTTCTCTGGGAGCTCTGGTTTCCTCCCACACTCCGAAGATGTACAGATTTGTAGGCTAATTAGCTTGGCAAAATTGTAAATGGTGTCTTATGTGTGTCGGGCAGTGTTAGTGTGCGGGGATCACTGGTTGGCAGGGGCTCAGAGGGCCGAAGGGCCTGTTTCTGCGCTGTATCTCTAAAAAAAAGACTGCCTGACCCGCTGAGTTACTCCAGCACTTGCCGTCCTTTTTCTTTTGCAAACTAGCATCTGCTGTTCCTTGTGTCTACATTTGGAGCATTACATCAAACAGGAGGCAAGCTGCTTTTTTGCCTCTGCAAATAGTCTAATGCTTGTTTTAAGCACTGAATTCATTATTTCCACAAAATATCTGGCTATGCACGTCCCGCCTGCTATGTGTTGGGACTTCAATAAATCTAAACTTTTTTTTTAATGGTAATTTAGGACTAACAGAATGTGTGCCAATTGGCTGAACATCTCTGCTCTGCAAAGGACTTTGCAATTCAGCTTAAATTGGAATTTTACTTCAGTGCTTTAAAAACAGCTGCCAATACATTGGCACATCCTGAGATAGCTGTTGATGGAAGAGAGAGGTTGCAAGATTATACATTTTGAGGGTTGGGTCTGGGTTATAAGGCACCTTATTCTCACCTAATTAGCACCTCAACTTCTCCACATGTTGTGTGTACCATCCACAAAGTTCAGGGCAGATACCTGCTTGGGCCTCTCTGACAGTAGTCCCACAAGCCCACAAACGCTGCCCCCTAATACAACATGGGTGAATGGGATCACCTGCAGGCTTCCCTCTGAACAACTATGCTCCAGAGAAAAACAATGCGTTTGTTTGTCTGTCCTCTCCTCACAGCAACAACTCTCCAATCCAGGCGGCATTCTCGTAAACCTCTTCTGTACGCACTCCAATGCTTCCATATCCTTCTTAACATAAATAATATCTTCCTTCTCAATTCTGCACCCCCAGAATTATGGGAGGCATTGATAGTGTAGACCAGTGGTGTCCAAACTTTTTTCAAAGAGGGACAGATTTGATAATGTGAAAATACCCAAGGGCCAATGCCCCCCCCCCCCCCCCGGACCTTTAACTGATGCTCTCCCCCTCCCCCCCCCGGACCTTTAACTAATGCTCTCCCCCCCCCCGGACCTTTAACTAATGCTCTCCCCCCCCCCCCCGGATCTTTAACTAATGCTCTCCCCCCCCCCCCCCCCACGGACCTTTAACTAATGTGCTCCCCCCCCGCACGCCCTCAACCCCGCCGCCGGGAAGTGTAGTCGCCGTCGCCTCTCCCGCTCGGGGTGGCCGGGGGGGGGGGAAAGTCGGGCAGCGTTGACCGCCGGGAGGTGTAGTCGCCCTCTCCCCTCCCCTCTCCCCCTCCCCTCCCCTCTCCTCCCCTCCCCTCTCCCCCTCCCCTCCCCTCCCCTCTCCCCCTCCCCTCCCCTCCCCTCCCCTCCCCCTACCTTCATTCTGTTAGACAGTGCTGGCGGGCCATGAATAATACATTTTAAGGCAGAAGCTGCGGGCCGCATAAAATCTGACCTCGGGCCGCGATTGGCCCCCGGGCCGGACTTTGGACATGTCTGGTGTAGACGGTTAGAACCTTTTTCCTGGGGGTGGATATGTTAAAGACGAGTGGGCATAGCTTTAGGGTGAGAGGGGCAAGGTTTAAAGGAAGTTCGTGGAGCAAGTCTCTCTACACAGTGGGTGAAGGGATCTCGCTGCCTGGGGTGGTGGTGGAGGCAGAGACAGATGCAATGGTGGCGTGCAGTAGGCTTTCAGATAGGCACATGGGTGTGCAGAGAATGAAGGGATATGAATCACATGCAGGCAAAAGAGATTTGTTTATGTTGGCATAGACGTGGTGGGCCAAAGGGCCTGACCCTATGCTATACTTTTTAATACATCTAGTAATAACTGAGACCAAAAAAAAAAGCAGGAGATATATAATTTTGATTAGTTTAAGTAATGTGTTGCTGACAATTTGTAAACACAATCGATGCACATATTTGGCTTGTTGAGATTCCACCTTTCACATCGCAGGGTCGCGGGTTCGATCCTGACCTCAGGTGTGTGGAGTTTCCACCGTATCCCCTACAATGGGCAAGGGCTTCCTCCAGGTTCCCTCCTTCATCCCAAAGGTGTGCGGACAGGACTGTAGGTTAATTGGCCCTCTGTGAATCGCCCCGACTGTGGATGACAAAGTGGGATGATTGTAGAACCCAGCGTGAACGGGTGATCGACGGTTAGCATGGTCTCGGCGGGCCGAAGGGCCTGTCTCCACGCTGCGTCGCTGAAGAGAAAGCGAATGAGGTTGGGAAGGAAAAGAAAGAAAATGATTAAGAAGCATTCCCACATTTTCAGTGTACCAGCCAGTGAGTAACTATTATTAAACTCCACAACCTTTCCAACTGAAATGTCACTGTTGCCTGCCAATTGTCTTTCCTCCTGTTCCAAAACTGTGCAGTAGATTATACAGAAATTAAATCTCTGGGGACACTTGCAACTTGATACCATCTCGAAAATCTGTCAGATTTTTTTTTCTCTCTTCTTTTCTTTCCAACTGCCTGACACTCCGCGCCTCTTTGTTTGGAGCTGATTCTCAATCTGTTCTTCATAAGACTTCGATAGATGCCCGAGCCACTGCTTCTGTTTTTCCTGGCTTGTGAAGTGTATTTTTATTCCAAGATCCATCTGCAAATCCTTAAGGTGACACAATTATGACTCTGAATTTGCTCTCGCTGATGCCAGGCGTTGGTATCCTCATTGAACAGCTTAAAGTCTATTAAAGATTACTCACGGGCATTGTCACACTGAAACGTGGGGAGCTTTTAATACGACCAAGGAAACAGTATCTCATGGAAAATTGTCAATGGGAAATTGTCAGCGGAAGCGCGGCTGTGACACTTATCATATGGTCCGTGTGAATTAAAGCACGTAGGGAAATATTTGTTCATTGTGTCTTGGAGTTACATTGCAGATGCATGCTCCACCATCAGAAAAATGGTGCAGGGTCAAGAATCTTCAGGGTCTGAAGAAGGGTCTCAGCCTGAAACGTCACATCCATGATCTCCAGAAATGCTGCCTGTTCACCACTCTTCTCTATGCCAGTGAGACCTGGACTGTCTACAGCAGACATGCCAAACAGCACTTTCACTTGAGCTACCTACGCAGACTCCTTCACATCAGGTGGCAGGACAAAATTCCCGGCACAGAGGTCTTGGAACGGGCCGGAATCCCCAGCGTCCACACCCTCCTACGGAAAGCCCAAGCCAGATGGGCAGGCCACGTCGTCAGAATGCCCGAGAGTCGACTGGCAAAACAACTTCTGTATGGAGAACTGTGTCAGGGCAGGCGCTCAGTAGGAGGACAAAAGAAACGGTTTAAGGACTGCCTCAAAGTGTCCCTCAAAGACTTGGACATCAAACCTCAGCACTTGGGAGTCTCTTGCTCTGGACCGTCCAACCTGGCGTAGCAAGCTCACCACAGGAGCCCGTGCAGCAGAGAACAGAGGAAACGCACCGCGTGCAAGGCCCGGGCTACCTCCACTTCCACTGCAGCACCCATCCACTTGTGCCCTATGTGTGGGCGTGCCTTCCGGGCCCGGATTGGCCTCACCAGTCACTTCCGGACCTACAGTCACCAATCCTCCAACTGAAACTGAAGTCATGGACATCTTCGAACCCGAAGGACGAACAACAACAACAACAACAACAACAACAACAACAACAACAACAACAACAACAACAACAACGTGGATCTCCGTAGCTGACCTTCTCTGTGGAACAGATGGGTTCCTATTAAAATTGTAAATGGGTGAGGCTCAAGGGATATTAGGGTCATATTTGGGATCTTTTGCATTGGTTTTTACCTACGTCTAGAGAAAGGTGGGTGAAGACATTCGTCGATCGACTTGTGCTCAATCCTTCTCTTGGCTGCTGGTGACATCCATTGAATTGGCCTGTGACAACCTGGCCATTCTCATCGACACAAAATGCTGGAGTAACTCAGGGCATTTGGCCCTTCCCTTCCTCCATTTCGGGACTTTCAGGGGCAACCCTAAAAGGTGACTGTAAGAGTGAATATCCAGGCCCATTAGTTAACTTTCACAATCACAAACAAGGGCACAGCGGTAGAGTTGCTGGCTCACAGCGCCAGAGAACCAGGTCCGATCCCGACTACGGGTGCCGTCTGTACGGACTTTGTACCTTCTCCCCGTGACCTGCTCGGGTTTTCTCCGGGTGCTCCGGTTTCCTCCCACACTCCAAAGACGTACAGGTGCTTAGGTTAATTGGCTTGGTAGGATTGTAAATTGTCCCTAGTGTGCAGGATAGTGCTAATGTACGTGGCGGACTCGCTGGGCCGAAGGACCTGTTTCCGTGCTGTGTTTCCAAACTAAACTAAATTAAGTGCACTGTCCTCCTGTATCAGGACTTTTAGGGGGAACCCTAGAAACTGGTGATTGCAAGAGTTAATTTTCATAATCGCAAGCAGTAGCAACTACCCAACTTTGGTCCTCTTCTAGGGTGACATTTACTGGGGCTAGTACCGTCCTAGCCATCCTGAAGGGCTCGCCTGCTTCTGCATAGAATAAGCAATGCAGATGTGCTCCATTATTGATAGCTCTATTTCACAGCTTTATTACCAAGGATGGAAGTCTGCATCAGGCATTTTAATATGCCAAGAAACACAGCTTAGTTAAACAGAGAAAAACAATGGGACTGGAACCATTAAGTTGTTGTGTTCTTGCACTGTGATTTATATTGCATTTATATTAAATTGAATGCATATCTACCGCAGAGACGTGTCTAGGGGAGTTTCAGAGTTTAGTAGAGATTGGTGCGATAAATAGGTTTGCCCAAGAGGTACTGAAAGCACACGCATAATGATTTGTGGTGTTGAAAAGTTAATTTTCCAAATCTAACAAATCAAGAACGAGGGGTTCTTTACACTTTACTTTAGAGATGCGGCATAGAAACAAGCGCTTTGGACCACTGAGCCCGAGCCGAATATCGATCACCTTGTACACCAGCACTAAGCTACACACACTAGGGCCAACGTACCGTTTAAAGAAGCCAATTTACCTACACAGCTGTACGTCAGAAATGGAGCACCCGGAGAAGACCCACGCGGTCACAAGGAAAACGTACAAACTCCGTACAGGCGGCACCTGTAGTCAGGATCGAACCCTGGTCTCTGACACTGTAAGGCAGTAACTCTACCGCTGCGCCACCATGCTGCCCCTAATTCCTTAATATGTGTCTTCACTTATTGAAAATGTGCTCGGTGGAGGGAAGGGGGGAGGGGGGGGGGGGGGAGGGGGGGGGGAGGGTTGGGGGGAGGGTTGGGGGGGGGGAGGGGGGGAGGGTGTTTTTATGGGAGAATGAGATTCATCTCAGCTTGACAGAAGGTCAAAAATGTTTGACACCACCGTATCGAGGGGGCCCAATACAATCATGGGTTTTCTGTGCAAACTCAGCTCTTGACTGCCCATCCACAGTGTCTCACCGTGGTGGAGAGGATGCACTGCAGGGTCGGCAGTAGCGGAGAAGATGATGGACCTCGGTGGAGAGGATGAGATTGACAGGGTGGAGCCAGGGGCAGCGATGGTTGAGAAGGTTGATTGCAGGGATGTGGTTGGGGATTGGTAGACAGTGGTGTTTCCGTTGCTGAATCACTGGGTCCCAACCCGAAACGTCACCTATCCATGTTCTCCAGGGATGCTGCCTAACCCGCTGAGTTACTCCAGCACTATGTGTGTCCTTTTTGAGCTGCAGTAAACTTGCTAGATAGAGCTCTTAAGGATAGCGGAGTCAGGGGCTATGGGGAGAAGGTAGGAACGGGGTACTGATTGAGAATGATCAGCCATGATCACATTGAATGGTGGTGCTGGCTCGAAGGGCTGAATGGCCTACTTCTACACCTATTGTCTATTGTCTATTGATTCCCTGTTTGAGATCTGAAGAGTCTACTTGAAGAATGTCCTTGGTTCAAGGGATCAATGATTTTAGTGGTTCTTTTTATCATCACGGGTACTGTAGAGTCACAGTGTCACACAGCGTGGAAACACACCCTTCGACCCAATTTGCCCACGCTGACCAACAAGTCCCATCTACACTAGTCCCACCTGCCTGCATTTGGCCCATATCCCTCTAAACCTGTCCTATCCATGCACCTGTCCAAGGGGTTCTTAAACATTGCGATAGTGCCTGCCTCAACTACCTCCTCTGGCAGCTCGTTCCATACACCCGCCACCCTTTGTGTGAACAAGTTGCCAAGGTACGGTGAAATTCTTTTTTTTTAGTTCAGATCAGTGGGATTATTGCCGCACATAAGTACAATGCCCGATTAAGTACCGGTCGCATGGAAGGAGCACACTGAGACAATATTGCAAGAGTTGCCAGGTTTAGGCACCGTTTTCAGAGTCCCAGCCGTGGCCTGTTGCCTCCGTCCAGACAGTCCAGTGAACCATCGTCCCTCTCCTCGCCCTGCCACCGTGCTTCAGGGGCGCCTCCCGCAACCGACGGGCGGTCCCAGTGGCGCAACGGCAGAGTTGCTGCCTTACAGCGAATGCAGCGCCGGAGACTCAGGTTCGATCCTGACTACGGGCGCCGTCTGTACGGAGTTTGTACGTTCTTCCCGTGACCTGCGTGGGTTTTCTCCAAGATCTTCAATTTCCTCCCACACTCCAAAGACGTACAGGTTTGTAGGTTTGTTGACTTGGTGTAAATGTAAAAATTGTCCCCGGTGGGTGTAGGATAGTGTTAGTGTGCGGGGATCGCTGGTCAGCCGAAGGGCCTGTTTCCGCGCTGTATCTCTAAACTAAACCAGACTAAACTAAACCGACCTTGAGGCCACTTTGCGTCTTCTTTTCTCACTGCTCTCTTTGTAATATACCAATAACTCAGGCATTGGTGTACACGGTAACATTTCCAGGGCACTATTTTTATGATTAACAGTTTAACACAAGGATCAACGCTGGACCCTAACTATTTACTTTACACAATGATGTCTGGATGTGGAATCTGGAGATATGATGAGTAACTTTGCAGAGGACGAGAACATTCGTGCAGTAATTGAAAGTGTGGAAGACTGTCGTGGGATGGTGCCAATCATCCCACAATGATTTTAGAAGGATGAGGGGGGATCTTATTGAAACATATAAGATAATTAGGGGATTGGACACATTAGAGGCAGGAAACATGTTCGAAAGGAGATGAGGAGCAGTTCCCAATGTTGGGGGAGTCCAGAGCAAGGGGCCACAGTTTAAGAATAAGGGGTAGGCCATTTAGAACGGAGATGAGGAAGAACTTTTTCAGTCAGAGAGTGGTGAAGGTGTGGAATTCTCTGCCTCAGAAGGCAGTGGAGGCCAGTTCGTTGGATGCTTTCAAGAGAGAGCTGGATAGAGCTCTTAAGGATAGCGGAGTGAGGGGGTATGGGGAGAAGGCAGGAACGGGGGTACTGATTGAGAGTGATCAGCCATGATCGCATTGAATGGCAGTGCTGGCTCGAAGGGCTGAATGGCCTACTCCTGCACCTATTGTCTATTGTCTATTGTCTATTGTCTATCAGTTGGCTAAATGGACAGTGGAATGGAAGATGGAAGTTAATCCTGGAAAGTCCATAGGTTCAGAAGTTCCAGGAGCAGAATTAGGCCAATTCGGCCCATCAACTCTACTCCGCCATTCAATCGTGGCTGATCTATTTTTCCTCTCAACCCCATTCTCCTGCCTTCTCCCCATAACCCCCAACGCACACGTACTAATCAAAAATCTATCAATCTCCACTTAACAAATATCCATTGATGGCCTCCACAGCCGTTTGTGGCAGTGAATTCCACAGATTCACCGCCCTCTGACTAAAGAAACTGCTCCTCATCTCCTTTCGAAGTGTGGTAAGTGTAAGATGATGCACTCTGAAAGGAATTACTAGGGTAGGATGTTTAGAATGAATGTAATGACCCTAGGGAATATTGAGGAACACTAGGGTGGCACGGTGGCACAGCGGTAGAGTTGCTGCCTCACAGCACCAGGGACCCAGGTTCCATCCTGACTACGAGTGCTGTCTGTGAGTAGTTTGCACGTTCTCCCCGTGACCGCGTGGGTTGTTTCCGGGTGTCGTGGTTTCCTCCCACACTCCAAAGACGTGCATGTTTGGAGGTAAATCGGCTTCTATAAATTGTGCCTTGTGCGTAGGGCAGAACTGGTGTACGGGTGATTGTGGTTGGCGCGGGTGATTGTGGTTAGCACGGGCCCGGCGGGCTGAAGGGCCTATCTCCACGTTGTATCTCTCAACAAAACTAAACTAACTCAGAGGGACTTTGATGTACAAGTTCTAGGTTGCCTGAATATGAGAGTACCATCGGATAATGTGGCGAAGAAGGCAGATAGGATATTTCCCCTATGTTAGCCAGGCATGGAGTCGAAGGATGTTAGCCAGGCATGGAGTGTAAGATTATTAAACACCGGTTATGCCTCAGATGGAGTATTGCTTGCAGTTTTGGTTTCCACGCTTTGGGATGGAGGTGATTTCACTGGAGACGATGCAGAGGAAATTCAACGGGATATTGCCTTGGGAGGAGGTTTCTAATCTCTTACTGTTTATCTCTCCTTCATCTCTCTTTCCCTCTCCCATCCCTCCTTTCTCAATTTTGCTCCCTCCATCGCGTTCCATCTCTCTCTCTCTCTCTCTCTCTCTCTCTCTCTTTCTCTCTCTCTCTCTCTCTCTCTCTCTCTCTCTCTCTCTCTCTCTCTCTCTCTCTCTCTCCGTCTATCCATCTGTCTCTCAGCAGTCTATCGAATCAAAATCTCTCAGAAAGCACGACTGCATTCGTAACTAACTTATTTTATGGTGATGTTAGCTCATAATGGGTTATCTTGAATATCTCTGTGAAGTGAGATACATCAATTCTGAACGGATACACTGAATTCCTTTCAACATTTCAATGAAAGATATCCACTCAGGAAAGGCATTGCGAATTGATCTATTCTCAGCAGTGGGACCAACAGCGATAAACTCCATAACCATTTCAACGGTGGTGTGCACAATCTAAGCATAACCGAGCTCCCTCACCATTGAGTGGAAGGGCTGTGAAATTGTATCATTGAATTACGTTGAGTCATTGAGTTGATGGATCGAAATACGATATTGCATTAACCCCTTATCCAACAGCTAAGGAAACAAATAAAAATTGTATTCGGGGTTTATTCTGGGCTGCCCAGAGTGATGGTGGAGGCAGATACATACAGTAGAGTTTAAGAGGCTTTAACGGAGACACATGAATATACAGGGAATGTAGTGGTATGGATCACGTGCAGGCAGGGGAAAATAGTTTAACTTGACATCTTTAACACCTTGACAGCTTGCACCACCACATTCAGGAACAGATTCGTCCCCTCTGTTAACAGGCTTCTGAATGGTCCTTCCATAAGCTAGGATACTGTTCGATTCACACCCACCCCATTGATGACATTGGATTTTGCCCAAGGATCTGGTGCCCCACAATGCTGAGTGCTATATTGTGTAGACAATAGACAATAGACAATAGGTGCAGGAGTAGGCCATTCAGCCCTTCGAGCCAGCACCGCCATTCAATGCGATCATGGCTGATCACTCTCAATCAGTACCCCGTTCCTGCCTTCTCCCCATACCCCCTCACTCCGCTATCCTTAAGAGCTCTATCCAGCTCTCTCTTGAAAGCATCCAACGAACTGGCCTCCACTGCCTTCTGAGGCAGAGAATTCCACACCTTCACCACCCTCTGACTGAAAAAGTTCTTCCTCATCTCCGTTCTAAATGGCCTACCCCTTATTCTCAAACTGTGGCCCCTTGTTCTGGACTCCCCCAACATTGGGAACATGTTATCTGCCTCTAATGTGTCCAATCCCCTAATTATCTTATATGTTTCAATAAGATCCCCCCTCATCCTTCTAAATTCCACTGTATACAAGCCCAATCGCTCCAGCCTTTCAACATACGACAGTCCCGCCATTCCGGGAATTAACCTAGTGAACCTACGCTGCACGCCCTCCATAGCAAGAATATCCTTCCTCAAATTTGGAGACCAAAACTGCACACAGTACTCCAGGTGCGGTCTCACCAGGGCCCGGTACAACTGTAGAAGGACCTCTTTGCTCCTATCCTCAACTCCTCTTGTTACGAAGGCCAACATTCCATTGGCTTTCTTCACTGCCTGCTGAACCTGCATGCTTCCTTTCATTGACTGATGCACTAGGACACCCAGATCTCGTTGAACTCCCCCTCCTCCTAACTTGACACCATTCAGATAATAATCTGCCTTTCTATTCTTACTTCCAAAGTGAATAACCTCACACTTATCTACATTAAACTGCATCTGCCATGTATCCGCCCACTCACACAACCTGTCCAAGTCACCCTGCAGCCTTATTGCATCTTCCTCACAATTCACACTACCCCCCAACTTAGTATCATCTGCAAATTTGCTAATGGTACTTTTAATCCCTTCGTCTAAGTCATTAATGTATATCGTAAATAGCTGGGGTCCCAGCACCGAACCTTGCGGTACCCCACTGGTCACTGCCTGCCATTCCGAAAGGGACCCATTTATCCCCACTCTTTGCTTTCTGTCTGTCAACCAATTTTCTATCCATGTCAGTACCCTACCCCCAATACCATGTGCCCTAATTTTGCCCACTAATCTCCTATGTGGGACCTTGTCGAAGGCTTTCTGAAAGTCGAGGTACACCACATCCACTGACTCTCCCTTGTCAATTTTCCTAGTTACATCCTCAAAAAATTCCAGTAGATTTGTCAAGCATGATTTCCCCTTCGTAAATCCATGCTGACTCGGAATGATCCCGTTACTGCTATCCAAATGCTCAGCAATTTCGTCTTTTATAATTGACTCCAGCATCTTCCCCACCACTGATGTCAGACTAACTGGTCTATAATTACCCGTTTTCTCTCTCCCTCCTTTCTTAAAAAGTGGGATAACATTTGCTATTCTCCAATCCACAGGAACTGATCCTGAATCTATAGAACATTGAAAAATGATCTCCAATGCTTCCACTATTTCTAGAGCCACCTCCTTAAGTACTCTGGGATGCAGACCATCAGGCCCTGGGGATTTATCAGCCTTCAGTCCCATCAGTCTACCCAAAACCATTTCCTGCCTAATGTGGATTTCCTTCAGTTCCTCCATCACCCTAGGTTCTCCGGCCCCTAGAACATTTGGGAGATTGTGTGTATCTTCCTCAGTGAAGACAGATCCAAAGTAACGGTTTAACTCGTCTGCCATTTCTTTGTTCCCCATAATAAATTCCCCTGCTTCTGTCTTCAAGGGACCCACATTTGCCTTGACTATTTTTTTCCTCTTCACGTACCTCTATTGTACTTGAGTTTGAACTGATTGCAGCTACATAAGGTAGACTCACAATGCTGGAGTAACTCAACGGGTCAGGCAGCATCTCGGGAGAGAAGGAATGGGTGACGTTTCGGGTCGAGACCCTTCTTCAGACTGATGTCAGGGGAGGGGGCGGGACAAAGATAGGATGTAGTTGGAGACAGGAAGACTAGTGGGAGAACTGGGAAGGGGGAGGGGATAGAGAGGGAAAGCAGGGGCTATCTGAAGTTAGAGAAGTCAATGTTCATACCGCTGGGGTGTAAACTACCCAAGCGAAATATGAGGTGTTGTTCCTCCAATTTGCACTATGGCTCACTGACAATGGAGGAGGCCCAGGACTGAAACGTCAGATTGGGAATGGGATGGGGAGTTGAAGTGCTGAGCCACACGTAGCTACATAAGGTGCAGTGTAGCATAGTGCAGAAGTACAGTGTGGAAACAGGCCCATTGGCCCCTCGGGTCAGCGTCGACCAGTGATCACCCTGTACACTAGTTCTATACTGCACACTAGGGACAATTTACAGAGGCCAGTTAAACTACAAACCTGCACGTCTTTGGAATGTTGAAAGACTGGAGCGGCTAGGCTTGTATACACTGGAATTTAGAAGGATGAGAGGGGATCTTATCGAAACATATAAGATTATTAAGGGGTTGGACACGTTAGAGGCAGGAAACATGTCCAGAACAAGGGGCCACAGTTTAAGAATAAGGGGTAGGCCATTTAGAACAGAGATGAGGAAAAACTTTTTCAGAGAGTTGTGAATCTGTGGAATTCTCTGCCTCAGAAGGCAGTGGAGGCCAATTCTCTGAATGCATTCAAGAGAGAGCTAGATAGAGCTCTTAAGGATAGCGGAGTCAGGGGGTATGGGGAGAAGGCAGGAACGGGGTACTGATTGGGAATGATCAGCCATGATCACATTGAATGGTGGTGCTGGCTCGAAGGGTCGAATGGCCTCCTCCTGCACCTATTGTCTATTGACTATTCCCAGTTCAATTCTCTTATCCACACATGATCCTGAAGGTACAAAATGTTAAACCTGTATTTGATAACATTTGTATGCAGTTGTTGAGAATTGTCAATGCATTTGCACAAGGGAAAACTATACTGCGAAAAGCTGGAGTAACACAACAGGTCGTCAGCATCTCTGGATGACATGGACAGGCAGCGTTTCAGGTTGGAACCCAACATGTCACCAATCCATATCTTGCAGAGATGCTGCCTGACCCATTGAGTTACTCCAGCACTTTGTGTTGTTTTTTTTCCTAAACCAGCATCTGCAGTTCTTTGTGCTTACAAAACTATCCTGCACAATTGATTCAGTGTTTAAGACCAAAGACTGTAGGAAAGAACTGCAGATGCTGGTTTCAATCGAAGGTCGACACAAAATGCTGGAGTAACGCAGCGGGACAGGCAGCATCATCTTTGGAGAGAAGAAATGGGTACCGTTTCGGGTCGAGACCCTTCTTCAGACTGTCACCCGTTCCTTCTCTCCAGAGATGCTGCCTGTCAATAGACAATAGACAATAGACAATAGACAATAGGTGCAGGAGTAGGCCATTCAGCCCTTCGAGCCAGCACCGCCATTCAATGCGATCATGGCTGATCACTCTCAATCAGTACCCCGTTCCTGCCTTCTCCCCATACCCCCTCACTCCGCTATCCTTAAGAGCTCTATCCAGCTCTCTCTTGAAAGCATCCAACGAACTGGCCTCCACTGCCTTCTGAGGCAGAGAATTCCACACCTTCACCACTCTCTGACTGAAAAAGTTCTTCCTCATCTAGAGCTCTTAAGGATAGGGTCTCGACCTGAAACGTCACCCATTCCTTCTCTCCCGAAATGCTGCCTGACCTGCTGAGTTACTCCAGCATTTTGTGAATAAATCAGTGAAAAGGTTTTTCCTCATCTCCGTTCTAAATGGCGTACCCCTTATTCTTAAACTGTGGCCCCTGGTTCGGGACTCCCCCAACATCGGGAACATGTATTCTGCCTCTAGCGTGTCCAATCCCTTAATAATCTTATATGTTTCAATAAGATCCCCTCTCATCCTTCTAAATTCCAGAGTATACAAGCCCAGTCGCTCCAGTCTTACAACATACGACAGTCCTGCCATTCCGGGAATTAACCTAGTAAACCTTAGTTTCTGAGCCTTCTCTTGTGGTGTGAATCGGATGGGCTGAAGGATAGAATCCGAGCCGGTTGGGATCTCAGGAGGAAGCTGAGACGGACCACTTATCTCCGGCTGAACATGACGACAATTCCTTTCGCCTTGCCTTTCACACTCGCACGCTGTGCCCAAACCATGCACTTGAGCATGGGTGTCACTTCCTCCCCTTGACTGTCTAATTGCCCACCAACATTCACAACTACAGCACGGTGGTGCGGCAGTAGAATTGCTGCCTCACAGCGCCAGAGACCCGGCTTCGATCCCGACTAGGGGTGCTGCCTGCACGGAGTTTGTACGTTCCCCTCGTGACCTGCGTGGGTTTTCTCCGGGATCTCTGGTTTTCTCCCGCACTCCAAAGGTTTGTAGGTTATTTGGCTTGGTATAAAATAAATGATCCCTAGTGTGTGTAGGATAGTGTTAGTAAGTGCGGAGATCGCTGGTCGGCGTGGACTCGGTGGGCCGAAGGGCCTGTTTCCGTGCTGTATCTCTAAACTAAACTAAACTAAACTAGATATGGTGGTCTGAAAATTGTTGATCTAATCGGCAGGTGTATAGACTATTTTATTCTACCTAACATATGGTGTTTTGCTGTTTATCATGTTCTTCTGCATGCAGCTGGATAAAGTGTGCGATACTTATATATATATGGCTGCTTCTGCTTCCAGCAAGTCTCTCTGCAATGATCTGTTGAGTTGGGAATAATAGAACAAAGAACGGTAGCGCAGCGGTAGAGTTGCTGCTTTACAGCGAATGCAGCGCCGGAGACTCAGGTTCGATCCTGACTACGGGTGCTGCACTGTAAGGAGTTTGTACGTTCTCCCCGTGACCTGCGTGGGTTTTCTCCGAGATCTTCGGTTTCCTCCCACACTCCAAAGACGTACAGGTATGTAGGTTAATTGGCTGGGTAAATGTAAAAATTGTCCCTAGTGGGTGTAGGATAGTGTTAATGTACGGGGATCGCTGGGCGGCACGGACTTGGTGGGCCGAAAAGGCCTGTTTCCGGCTGTATATATATGATATGATGATATGATATGATATGATATGATGATATGAACAGGAACAGGCCCTCTGGGCCTCCAAGTCCGTGCCAAACATAATGCCAAATTAAACTAATCTCCTCCGCATGTATGTACCATATCCTGCCATTCCCTGCGTATCTATGTGCCTCTAAAAGCCTCTTAAACGGGCCACAGTGTAAGAATAAGGGGTAGGCCATTTAGAACTGAGACGAGGAAAAACCTTTTCAGTCAGAGAGTTGTGAATCTGTGGAATTCTCTGCCTCAGAAGGCAGTGGAGGCCAATTCTCTGAATGTATTCAAGAGAGAGCTAGATAGAGCTCTTAAGGATAGCGGAGGCAGGGGGTATGGGGAGAAGGCAGGAACGGGGTACAGATTGAGAATGATCAGCCATGATCACATTGAATGGTGGTGCTGGCTCGAAGGGCCGAATGGCCTCCTCCTGCACCTTTTGTCTATTGTTTATTAATCCCCCTATCATATCTGCCTCCACCACTATCCTTGGCAGTATGTTCCAGGCACCCACTAACCTCTGTGTGTAAAAAAAACTTGGCCCGCACATCTCCTTCAATCGTTGCCCCCCTCACCTCAAAGCTCTGCCCCCTAGTCTTTGACATTTCCACCCTGGGGACAGGTTCTGTCTGACTGTCTACCCTACAGATGCCTCTCATATTTTTATACACTTCGATCAGGCCTCCCCTCCACCTTTGACTTTACAGTTAAAACAATCTGTCCATCCTCGCCTAATAGCTAATATCCTCTAATCCAGGCAGCATTCTGTAAGACCTTTCCACATCCTCTAATGGTGGAGTGAGAGATATTAGAAACATAGAAACGTAGAAAATAGGTGCAAGAGTAGGCCATTCGGCCCTTCGAGCCAGCGCCGCCATTCAATATGATCATCCAGAATCAGTACCCTGTTCCTGCTTTCTCCCCATATCCCTTGATTCCATTAGCCCTCAGAGCTATATCTAACTCTCTCTTGAATACTTCCAGTGAATTGTCCTCCACTGCCTTCTGTGGCAGAGAATTCCACAGGTTCACAACTCTCTGGGTGAAAAAGTTTTCCTCATCTCAGTCCTAAATGGCCTGCCCCTTATTCTTAAACTGCGTGACCCCTGGTTCTGGACTCCCCCAACATCGGGAACATTTACCCTGCATCAAGCCTGTCCAACCCCTTAAGAATTGTATATGTTTCCATAAGATCCCCTCTCATCCTTCTAAATACCAGTGAATATAAGCCCAGTCGATCCATTCTTTCGTCTGGGCCATGAGCTTATAGATTGTGGTGGTTACATTTCTGCTGCTGTTGATGATCTTCAGTGTTTCATGGATGGTCTGATTGAGTTGCCAGGTGACTTTTGAGTCCTTCACAGTTTCCATAGCAGTGGATGGTGTCCACCATGCCTCCTTAGTTTAGTTTAGTTTGGTCTAGTCTAGTCATGCGACATGGAAACAGGCCCTTCGGCCCATCGAGTCTACACTGCCCATCAGTCACCCATTCGTACGATTTCTGTTATCCTACTTTGTCAGTCACTCCCGACACACTGGGGGCAATGCTGGGGTGGCACGGTGGCACATCGGTAGAGTTGCTGCCGTACAGCACCAGTGACCCGGGTGCTGTCTGTACGGAGTTTGTACGTTCTCCCCGTGACCTGCGTGGGTTTTCTCCGGGAGCTCCGGTTTCCTCCCACATTCCAAAGACGTGCAGGTTTGTAGGTTAATTGGCTTTGGTAAAATTGTAAATTGTCCCTTGTGTGTGTAGGATAGTGCTAGTGTGCTGGGATCGCTGGTCGGCACGGACTCGTTGGGCCGAAGGGCCTGTTTCAATAAACCAAAACTAAACACTGCCAACAACAATGTCAACATCCTGCAGGTGGATTAAAAGGTATGAGTGCTTCCTTTTGAGTGAGACCTTTGGAACCTAAGGGGAAATAATACATTGAGGTGTTTGTATGTTGTAGGTCTAGCTCAATATACCAAGCAGGGGTGATGTTAATGAACCAGTTGATAAAGCTGTCAGGGGCAGTATCCTTAGAAATTTTAATCACAGTTCGCTAACATATATTTCAGTGCAAATGTTCATTCAAATGCAGATGATGTTATGCTTCTAAACACCTGCTTAATTCAGTGGCATAACACAATTTAGCACCACTAACTGCATATATATGAGATGATTTACATGTAATCCAGACAGGATTTTCTTTTCATAGAGTCACAGAGTCGTACAGTGGATCGATGAAAACACAGGCCCTTTGGCTCAGCTTGCCTACACCTACCAACATGTCCCACCTACACTCATCGCACTTGCCTGCGTTTGGCCCATATCCCTCTAAACCTGTCCTATCCTTCCCATTTCCTCCTTTTCTAAAGATGCTGAATTGCCAATTAATAGCCCCCACATGCACCCCATGCATTTAGTGCAATGAAATCCAGAGGCGCTCCATATTTAAGCTGGTGTAGGCCACCTTGCCAAAAAAAAGAGTTGCAACCCTTCTGAATAAGGGTCCCGACCCGAAACGCAAAATGTGTCACCTATCCATGTTCTTCAGAGATGTTGCCTGATCTGCTGAGTTACTCCAGCACTCTGTCTTTATTTTTTGTTGTAAACCGGCATCTGCAGTTCCCTCTAACACTGGGTAAGAAATTTCCACTCTGTACATTGATAATCAGCAAAATGAGCTCATTACTTCTTTTTAAACATCTAGGACTTATTTGTGTCTAGAATTAATTGCTGAACTATATTTTCCCCTACACGCTGGAACGGTTGGTTACTGAACCATAAAATATCCCAGCATTTCAATGAGTTTTTAATTGGGCTCAGTGAATCTCGCTATTTTCAAGTAGAAAGCTATTTTCATATTCCTCTTTAGCTGGTTTGAGAGCTTAATCTGAAGAACTAGTATGTTCCCAAATCAGAAGATCTGTGATCAAGGGTTTGATGTTAGTGCATACATTACTAATTCCACTGCTAAACTAAACTAATCTTAAACAAAACTAAAGCTTTTCAAGGCTAATTAGAGGTCATGAGTTCATAAATCCATAAATCATAGGAACAGAATTAGGACATTCAGCCCATCGAGTCTACTTTGCAATTCAATCATGGCTGATCTATCTTTCCCTCTCAACCACATTCTCCTGCCTTCTCCCCATAACCTCTGGCACTCTTTCTAATCAGGAATCTGTCAATCTCCGCCTCAAAAATATCCATTGGCTTGGCCTCCACAGCCGTCTGTGGCAATGAATCCCACAGATTCACCACCCTCTGACTAAAGAAATTCCCCCTCATCTTTCTAAAGGTACGTACTTTTATTCTGAAGCTGTGGCCTCTGGTCCTAAACTCTCCCACTGGTGGAAACATCCACTCTATCCAAGCCTTTCACTATTTGGTAACTTTCAATGAGGTCCCCATCCTTCTAAACTCCAAGCTTCTGTGTTAATGCTTCATCCTATATATATTTTAATTTTAATTTTTTATATTTATATATTTTTGTAATTTTCATGCTGATTTAATTTTCTCCTCGATATCCAGGTGAAGATGTTTTTGATCTAAAACATTGACCCTTGTTGTTTCCCTCCACAGATGCTGCCCGACCTGATGCGTTCCTCTGACAGATCTCCTTTTTATTGCACCAGCATCTGCATTCTCTGTTGTCTCCATTGATTTCCATTTTCCTTGTCTCAGTGGGTCCAATTGGTCGGAGAGCAGCATGGTTGGGTGACGTTTCGGGTCGAGATCCTTCGTCAGACCCAAACCAGGTCTCGACCCCGAACGTCACCAATCCATGTTCTCCAGAGATGCTGCCTGACCTGCTGAGTTACTCCAGCACTTTGTGTCCTTTTAAGTCAAAGTGGTTTCAAGTCCTACATCCCAATCACTCATTGGATTTTCAAGGGAATTTATTAGCGTACGTCTCAATAGACAATAGACAATAGACAATAGACAATAGACAATAGACAATAGGTGCAGGAGTAGGCCATTCAGCCCTTCGAGCCAGCACCGCCATTCAATGCGATCATGGCTGATCACTCTCCATCAGTACCCCGTTCCTGCCTTCTCCCCATACCCCCTCACTCCGCTATCCTTAAGAGCTCTATCCAGCTCTCTCTTGAAAGCATACAACGAACTGGCCTCCACTGCCTTCTGAGGCAGAGAATTTCACACCTTCACCACTCTCTGACTGAAAAAGTTCTTCCTCATCTCCGTTCTAAATGGCCTACCCCTTATTCTTAAACTGTGGCCCCTTGTTCTGGACTCCCCCAACATTGGGAACATGTTTCCTGCCTCTAATGTGTCCAGTCCCCTAATTATCTTATATGTTTCAATAAGATCCCCCCTCATCCTTCTAAATTCCAGTGTATACAAGCCCAATCGCTCCAGCCTTTCAACATACGACAGTCCCGCCATTCCGGGAATTAACCTAGTGAACCTACGCTGCACGTCTCAATACACACTAATAAATGCTCTACCGATGGTATCACAAGATGCTGGAGTAACTCAGCGGGTCAGGCAGCATCTCAGGAGAGAAGTAACGGGTGACGTTTCAGGTCGAGGCCTTTAATAATAATAATATTCATTTATTGTCATTGCAACGAGTACAACGAAATTAAAAATAGCCAATCCTGACGGTGCGTAAAAACATATATGCAATAAATGCAAAACAAATAAATACAATTATATTAAGTACAAAAGTTTTAACAGTGCAGAAAGTAGTGTTCAGTTCTCGTATGGCCCTGGGGTAAAAACTGTTCTTAAGTCTGTTTGTTCGGAATTTGATCGACCTGAAACGTCGACCAGAGGGCAGATGAACAAACAGACGGTGGCCGGGGTGGGATGGATCTTTTATTATTTTGCCTGCTCTACTGAGGCAGCGTAGGCTGAACAGGTGCTCCAGGGAGGGCAGTGAGCAGCCGATGATCTTCTGGGCCGTCGTGATGACCCTCTGAAGGGCCTTCCTGTCCTTTTCTGAGCAGCTGGCATACCATGTGGCTATACAGTATGCCAGCACACTCTCGATGGAGCAGCGATAGAAGGACATCATGAGCTTCTCCTGCAGGTTGGTCTTCCTGAGGATCCACATTCTCCACATCTATTTCTTCTACCTACTGGTGTTTCCAGCACTAATACCTAGTGCAGGGGTTGACAGTGGGTCCATCGATACCCATTGCTGAACTTTAGGGATTGGGGAACCTTGCAGTGGGTAAGTCCTACTTGTGGAAAGTTTCATTGAGAATCACCCCACTGCCATTTGTCCTTTCCTTCCATTTCCCCAAACTGTGGCTTCACCGTTGATATATTTTAAAAAAAAATGGCATCTTGAAAAGGTCACAGTATGCAGGTGGAAGGAGCACAGCGATTTTCTCCACGTCTATTTACTTGCTGTCTCTCTCAGTGGACGTTGACTCCTAATTTCGGATACAATGTGCAATTAAACAAAGAGAAAAAAACATGTCAAGAAGGACTCCCAATCGAGCTGGGAACTGGACATAACAACTGCTAAATTTTTATGTGCGCGAGTTGTAATAAATTTTCTTCTTGGCTATGTGAGTTATAAATATTATACAGGAGATTGAAACCTTTTGCTATTCCGCTCATGAAGTCGAGACTCGTTGTACCGCAAGTATTGTGTGTCGCTGAGTGTCTCTGTCCGTTGAATATACTGTGGCCATAAAGGGAGTTATGTCTTCTGGAGTGAAGCACATTCAAGATCCTTGGAATTGAGTGGCTGTAGTTCATGCCTTTCATAAAACGTGCATTAGTTTTTTAGATTTGTTTTTAGATTTTAGAGACACAGGGCGGAAACAGGCCCTTCGGCCCACCGAGTCCGCGCCGCCCAGCGATCCCCGCACACGAACACTATCCTACATACACACTAGGGACAATTTTTACATTTACCCAGTCAATTAACCTACATACCTGTACGTCTTTGGAGTGTGGGAGGAAACCGAAGATCTCGGAGAAAACCCACGCAGGTCACGGGGAGAACGTACAAACGCCGTACAGACGGCGCCCGTAGTCACGCCGTCCACAGCGCCCGTAGTCACGCCGTCCACAGATACACGATAAAGGGAATAATTACCGGCCTTCAATCAACAGGAGCTACGTCAGAATCTGTGACCTGCGTGGGTTTTCTCCGAGATCTTCGGTTTCCTCCCACACTCCAAAGACGTACAGGTATGTAGGTTAATTGGCTGGGTAAATGTAAAAATTGTCCCTAGTGGGTGTAGGATAGTGTTAATGTACGGGGATCACTGGGCGGCATGGACTTGGTGGGCCGAAGGGCCTGTTTCCGGCTGTATTGACATGATATGATATGATATGATATGATATGATATGATGAGACCAGGGCACATATGACCTCCATATCCATGCCTCTCCAACTACAGGTAGTCATAGAAACATAGAAACATAGAAAACATGTGCAGGAGGAGGTCATTCGGCCCTTCGAGCCAGCACCGCCATTCATTGTGATCATGGCTGATCGTCCATAATCAATAACCCCGTGCCTGCCTTCTCCCCGTATCCCTTGGTTCCACTAGCCCCTAGAGCTCTATCTAACTCTCTCTTAAACCCATCCAGTGCTTTGGCCTCCACTGCCCTCTGTGGCAGAGAATTCCCCAAATTCACAACTCTCTGGGTGACAAACATCCATCTTAATACATCAGCAAAATTGATTAGATTTAGATTTAGATTTAGAGATACAGCGCGGAAACAGGCCCTTCGGCCCACCGGGTCCGCGCCGCCCAGCGGTCCCCGCACATTAACTCGATCCCACACACACTAGGGACAATTTTTACATTTAATTAACCCAGCCAATTAACCTACATACCTGGGCGTGTAGGTTAATACAGCACAGAAACAGGCCCTTTGGCCCACCGAGTCCGCGCCGCCCAGCGATCCCCGCACACGAACACTATCCTACACCCACTAGCGACAATTTTTACATTTGCCCAGCCAATTAACCTACACACCTGGGCGTCTTTGGAGTGTGGGAGGAAACCGAAGATCTCGGAGAAAACCCACGCAGGTCACGGGGAGAACGTACAAACTCCGTACAGACGGCGCCCGTAGTCAGGATCGAACCTGAGTCTCCGGCGCTGCATTCGCTGTAAGGCAGCAACTCTACCGCTGCGCCACCTTATTAAATATTTAATAAACCTAAGGTGGACAAACCCACCTGGTGCAGTCCCTCCACAGAGCTGAAGTTCATTGTCCTTGCCATTACTTTAGTGAATCTCCTGGGGTGGGAGCTGCTTTGCGTCCTCATCGTCCACCCTGGGTAGTTGTACAGAACTGGCAACATTTGCAGCAAAGCCCCAACTGCGGTACTCTGAAGCACCAATTGCCACTTTTGATTGCTGGAGTTGGCATATGACAGAAGAAGAAGTAGTGAATCTCCTCACCACCTTCTTTGACAACTCGGCCTCCTTTCTAGACTTTGGTTGCTCGAGTTAGGCAGGTAGACCAGTTTGTGGACTGCAGTCTGAATGTCTGATCGGTCTGATGAATGGAGATCTCCCTGAACTTCTGAATCTAGCTGCGAAGATGGACATATGAATAATAGATGCCGTAGAATGGTAGAGTTGGTTGGCGGATACCTGTGGGAGATTCAGGGTTCATTTGCGTCACAAGAAAGGAAGAGGCTTCCAAAACTAACAGAGTGAAAGCATTGTCCATTCGATGAGCATTAACTCAATACCAAAGTCGTTTTTTTAGTTTAGTTTAGTTTAGCTTAGGGATACAGCGTGGAAACAAGGCCCTTCGGCCCACCGAGTCCGCACTGACCAGCAATAGACAATAGACAATAGACAATAGACAATAGGTGCAGGAGTAGGCCATTCGGCCCTTCGAGCCAGCACCGCCATTCAATGTGATCATGGCTGATCATTCTCAATCAGTACCCCGTTCCTGCCTTCTCCCCATACCCCCTGACTCCGCTATCCTTAAGAGCTCTATCTAGCTCTCTCTTGAATGTATTCCCTGCACATCAGCACTGTCCTACACACACCAGGGACAGTTTACATTTATACCAAACTAATCAACCTGTGCACCGTTGGAGTGTGGGAACATGCAACATAGAACGGGCACAGGGATAATGTGCAAACTCCGTACAGACAGCACCCATCGTCAGTGTAAGAAAATAACTGCAGATGCTGGTACAAATCGAAGGTATTTATTTCACAAAATGCTGGAGTAACTCAGCAGGTCAGGCAGCATCTCAGGAGAGAAGGAATGAGTGACGTTTCAGACATCTTGCACCCATCGTCAGGATCAAACCCGGGTCTCTGGTGCTGTAAGGCAGCAGCTCTACAGCTGCGCCAACGTGCCGTACCTTCTGGGTATATAACTTTAAGAACCTCTGTCACTTGCAGACTGTGAATGCATTGTTGCCAGAGATTGATGACTCAGCTGCACTGGTGGTCCGACACCAATCTCCCCAACTTCTCCTCTCAATCGAATGGCAGTAGAGCCTGCCGCTGCAGATTTGTCTCGTATCTTTGCCATAATCTTTACTCTTGATTACATGAACAATTATTGGACTTCTATTCCGCTCTGGAAGTTGTCCCTATGTATCTAGGGTGTTGAAGTTCAATCTCAACATCATCGGCTATTGACGTAACAGAAAGCACGCAAGCACAGTGAATTGTTCTTGCCCATGAACATTAACCTTCGCTGGAGTAGGGCCAATGATGAGGGGACAACACTGGAGGGTGGCACAGGTCAACATTTAGGGTGGCACGGTGGCGCAGCGGTAGAGTTGCTGCCTCACAGCGCCAGAGACCCGGGTTCGATCCCGACCGCGGATGCTGTCTGTACGGAGTTTGTACGTTCTCCCCGTGACCTGCGCGGGTTTTCTCTGAGATCTTCGGTTTCCTCCCACACTCCAAAGACGTACAGGTTTGTAGGTTAATTGGCTTGGTATAAATGTTAAAATTGTCCCTAGTGTGTGTAGGGTAGTGTTAATGTGTGGGGATCGATGGTCGGTGTGGACTCAGTGGGCCTGTTTCTGCGCTGTATATCTAAACCACACTAAAACTAAAACATGTATAGAAATTAATTGCAGGTGCTAGTTTAAATCGAAGGTAGACACAAAATGCTGGTGTAACTCAACGGGACAGGCAGCATCTCTGCCGAGAAGGAATGGGTGACGTTTCGGGTCGAGACCCTTCTTCATCTATGCATTTATACCAATTCTGAAGAAGAAATGTCACCCATTCCATCTCTCCAGAGATCCCGCTGAGTTACTCCAGCTTATTGTGCCTAAAACGAAAACATGTTGCCCCTTGCCATTCAATAAGTAAATGTACAATGACTTTGGCCACAACTTTGTCTTCACCCTGAAAAGATAACTCTGTTTCTCTCTCCGCAGATGCTGCCTGACCTGCCGGGGATATTTCCAGCATTATTCAGCTTTTATTTTTAAATATGGAATTTCGGAATGTTGACCTGCTCAATTTGCAAAAGAAATGGGATGGTCAAAGGAAATGTGAAACTGTTGCCATTGAAGACATTCAAACAGACATTCAGACACTTATCTATGTCTTTGGCCTGATGATAGACACAAAATGCTGGAGTAACTCAGCGGGACAGGCAGCATCTCTGGAGAGAAGGAACGGGTGACAGTCTGAAGAAGGGTCTCGACCCGAAACGGCACCCATTTCTTCTCTCCAAAGATGATGCTGCCTGTCCCGCTGAGTTACTCCAGCATTTTGTGTCGACCTTCGATTGAAACCAGCATCTGCAGTTCTTTCCTACAGTCTTTGGTCTTAAACACTGAATCAATTGTGCAGGATAGTTTTGTAAGCACAAAGAACTGCAGATGCTGGTTTAGGAAAGAAAAAAACCAACACAAAGTGCTGGAGTAACTCAATGGGTCAGGCAGCATCTCTGCAAGATATGGATAGGTGACATGTTGGGTTCCAACCTGAAACGCTGCCTGTCCATGTCATCCAGAGATGCTGCCAACCTGTTGTGTTACTCCAGCACTTTGTGTTGCTTTTCGCAGTAGAGTTTTCCCTTGTGCAAATGCATTGACAATTCTCAACAACTGCATACAAGTGTTATCAAATTCAGGTTTAACATTTTGTACCTTCAGGGTCATGTGTGGATGAGGGAATTGAACTGGGAATAGTCAATAGACAATAGGTGCAGGAGGAGGCCATTCGGCCATTCGAGCCAACACCACCATTCAATGTGATAATGGCTGATCATTCTCAATCAGTACCCCGTTCCTGCCTTCTCCCCATACCCCCTGACTCCGCTATCCTTAAGAGCTCTATCTAGCTCTCTCTTGAATGCATTCAGAGAATTGGCCTCCACTGCCTTCTGAGGCAGAGAATTCCACAGATTCACAACTCTCTGACTGAAAGGGTTTTTCCTCATCTCCGTTCTAAATGGCCTACCCCTTATTCTTAAACTGTGGCCCCTGGTTCTGGACTCCCCCAACATTGGGAACATGTCCTCGGCCTTTCCGAGAAGGGTGGGGGGGATCTGGTGGGAGGGGAGCTTGATACCACCTTCAGTGGCAGGCACAAGATGGGTCTGCTTGGTGAGATTTTGTAACTCAAAACATGGTGGCACTTGTGCACTGCCTGGGTTAAGAATAAGGGGTAGGCCATTTAGGACTGAGATGAGCATAAACTATTTCACCCAGGGAATCTGTGGAATTCTCTGCCGCAGAAGTCAGTGGAGGCCGATTCACTGGATGTATTCAAGAGAGAGTTGGATATAGCTCTTAGGGCTAACAGAGTCAAGGGATATGGGGAGAGGGCAGGGACGAGGTTGTGGATGATCAGCCATGATCATATTGAATGGCGGTGCTGGCTCGAAGGGCCGAACGGCCTACTCCTGCACCTATTGTCTATGTTTCTATGTTTCTATGTGAGGTCTCCTGTATGATTTTACCAGTCACACGGAGGATGCACAAGTTCCCTGCCAACACCACCGCAGATCAGGATTGAACCCAGGACGCTGCAGCTATGGCGGCACGGTGGCGCAGCGGTAGAGTTGCTGCCTTACAGCGAATGCAGCGCCGGAGACTCAGGTTCGATCCCGACTACGGGCGCCGTCTGTACGGAGTTCGTACGTTCTCCCCGTGACCTGCGTGGGTTTTCTCCGAGATCTTCGGTTTCCTCCCACACTCCAAAGACGTGCAGGTATGTAGTTAATTGGCTGGGCAAATGTAAAAATTGTCCCTAGTGGGTGTAGGATAGTGTTAGTGTGCGGGGATCGCTGGGCGGCGCGGACCCGGTGGGCCGAAGGGCCTGTTTCTGCGCTGTATCTCTAAAAATCTAAAATCTATGCGACAGCAGCTAAGTTTAGAGATACACTTAACAGGAACTCCAGCCCACCGATCCCGCGCCGACCAGCGATCCCCGCACACTAACACTATACTACACACATTTTTTTTTTAAACCAAAGCCAATTGGCCTACAAACCTGGACGTCTTTGGAGTGTGGGGAGAAAACCGGAGCTCCCGGAGAAAACCTCCTCAGGTCACAGGGAGAACGTACAAACTCTTTACAGATAAGCACCCATAGTCAGGATCGAACCTGGGTCTCTGATGCTGCAAGGCAGCAACTCTACCGCTGTGCCACCGTGCTACCGTGCCAGTGGTGCACCACTGCGACACCTCTTTAATTTCATACCAGCTACCCCAAGCTGGGCACCAATGGCTGTGAATAGATTCAGAGAGAGTCAGAGAGTCGTACCGCATGGAAGCAAGTCCTTAGGCCCAACTTGCCCATGCCAACCACAATGTCACATCTACGCTAGTCCCACCTGCCCGTGTTTGGCCCATATCCCCTTAAACCTTTCCTGTCCATGCACCTGTCCAAATGTGTTTTAAATATTATTATACTTTCTGCCTCAACTACTTCCTCAGGCAGCTCTTTCCATGTACCACCAGCCTCTGTGTGACAAGGTTGCTCCTCAGATTACTATCAAGTCTTTCCCCTCTCAGTTTAAACGTATGCTCTCTGGTTCATGATTCCCCTACTCTAGGTAAAAGACTCTGTGCATCTACCCTAAGTATTCCTCTCATGAACTTATGCACCTCTATAAGAGCACCCCTCATCTTCCTGCGCTCCAAGGAATAGAGTCCGAGCCTGCCTAACCTCTCTGCCTGTAGCTCAGGCCCTCGGGTCCTGGTAACATCCTTGTCAATCTTCTCTGCACCCTTTCCAGCTTGGCTCCACGATACCTCCATACTCCGCTCTTTACCACTTTATCAAACATGGTGGGCCATGATGGCTCATTCTACCGCTGCATAGAAATGGAGGAGATCCAAACGGGTCGGAAGGAAGCCTTGCTGTTCCTTCTTCCGAAAACCGCGCAACGTGAAACCCTGGCCAGCGCGAGGTTCGGGAAAGTGGAAAGCTACGACCGAGCAAAAAAGAAAACCGAGGAGATAAAATCTCATGAAGTCTTCTCTGAGCAACTCGAGGCGTGACCTAGCAGACTGGCTAAAGGCTAATATAATTCAATAGCGGCATAGTGGTGTGTGGCAGCTTCATCTTATGACCACAGCATAATATCGGCAATGACTCACGCACGAGGTTACAATCTTCCCCACTTCAAATGAATTATTGATGCCCCCAAAGGTTTCCCCCCTCCTTAAAACGAACAACGTATCTCAAACTTTCATCAATTCCGGCAGGTTTTCCCTTGCGGAATGAATGTGGGGTTTTTTTTTCTTTCACTTTGCAATGCATATTGTAGAATTTACAGTCGTATATATCACATTGGTACCAGGTGCCTTCCTGTTTTCATCACCTGATGCTTTTGGTCTCTCCCCGGGGAATTGCGTGGTATTAGCAACCTCTTGCAGTAATCAAACGTAGCCTTTCTCTTTTTTGATCTTTACAATGTGGAGTGTGCAACTGGGCGTCAGTAAAGATTACAAGCATGTTTGTACAGGACAAATGCACACTCGAATGTACCTTTTTGCTACATTTGGGATTAAACTACAGGGGAGTTATTTGAGTTTTATCCTGCTGACAGGAAGGTATCATATCATATATCATATCATATATATACAGCGCGGAAACAGGCCTTTTCGGCCCACCAAGTCCGCGTCGCCCAGCGATCCCCGTACATTAACACTATCCTACACCCACTAGGGACAATTTTTTACATTTACATTTACCCAGCCAATTAACCTACGGTTGGATTAATCATCAGATTACACCAATGTTTTCCTACTATCATTATCCTGCTGAGGGAGTTTGTTAATATTTCCCCCCACACATTTTTGCCCTTTCTTTATTCTGACAACCAAGTCTGGGCCCAAGCCTCTCCCGCATTGGTGCAGCACCCTTTCCCGCCCCCCCCCCCGCCCCTCTACCCCCCTCCTCCCCCCCCTCCCCCCCTCTTCCCCCCTCACCTCCCCTCCCCCCTCCCCCTCCCCATCCCCCCTCCTCCCCTCCCCTTCACCCTCTCCCTCCTCATTTCTGTTCTAAATGGTTTACCCCTTATTCTTAAACTGTGGCCCCTGGTTCTGGACTCCCCCCAACATTGGGAACATGTTTCCTGCCTCTAACGTGTCCAACCCCTTAATAATCTTATATGTTTCGATAAGATCCCCTCTCATCCTTCTAAATTCCAGTGTATACAAGCCTAGCCGCTTGTATACTCCAAAGATACTGCTCAGAAACATGTCCTTTCTTTGGTCTACTGAGTCCATGTTGGCTATCGATCTCCCGTCCACTCTAGTTCTCTGTCAGCTCACTTTCTCATCCACTCCCTACACATTAGGGGCAATTTACAGAGATCACTTAACCTACAAAAATCTCGCACATTTTTGAGATATGAGAGGAAACTGGAGCACCTGGAGCACAGAGAAAACGGGCAAACTCCACATAGTACCCGAGTTCAGGGCCGAACCTGGGTCTCTGACATATCCATCCTCATGGTGCCCCCTTCCTAGGAGTGTAGGAGACGGGAAACTGAACAGAATTCTTGATTATCAATATGTGATCATTTATAATATAATTTTCGAATAGGATCAGAAATGAGGGTTGAAAAGACTCTTTTTTTTTTACTGTCTCTATAATTTCTTCCAAGTAACTCACTCCAGTTTGCTGGCAATGGACATAATCTTTATTGACTTTAGAGGCAATTTTGGAAAACCCAGGAGAGGAAGATGCTGGACAGGATTGAGTGGACGAGGTATTTTGTGGGCCATAGTGAAGCAACTCATATTCTTGGGAGATTTGCTGAACAACTTCTTGCCTTTGCCTCAGATCACCACTGTACCTAAAGTTGGAGCATTATTGTACCTTCAATCGATCAACAGGTTCATGGTTCGTAAGTGTTAGAAGTAGAATTAGGCCATTTGGCCCATCAAGTCTATTCTGCCAATCAATCATGGCTGTGTTAGAAGTAGAATTAGGCCATTCGGCCCATCAAGTCTACTCCGCCAATCAATCAACCTTCCCCTCTCAACCCCATTCTCCTGCCTTCTCCCCGTAACATCTGACGCCTTTACTAATCAAGAAACTACACTTCAGGTCTGCTTCTCTTTCACGGACAATCTTCACAATCTGCTTTGAATTCTACCCTTCGCCACTGCTGACTGACTACAAATTGCCATTACATTTGTACCTTGCATTAGATTAAATTGCTTGGCATTCCTCGATGCCATTTCCATAGACATCGCAATTTTGCAGGCAAGATCAAGTGTAAGATTCAGCGCGTTTAATAACTTTAATTGAATTCACTCATCTATTAAATCACAAACAAATTTGTCATTCGCTACACGGTCCAAAAACGTGCCAGAGTGTTGAGACATTGTTGAGACAGATCCTTCAATGAGATAATGTACTGGCTGGCAGTCTCACTTGACCTCTGATTCTTATCTAATTTGTTGGATTGAAATGAAACTGTAATTTTGGCAGTGGAATCCACTTGTTTCAAACAATGGTTTTGTCCCACCCTTCTACAGCGCTGTCTTACACAGGCACATTCTCACCATCAGCATCAATTTCCACCATCGCAGAAGAAGGTTAGAAACAGGAACAGGAATAGGCCACTCGAACCCCTCCCCAAACCTGCTCTGCTGTCCACCAAGATCTCTGTTCTGTACAATTCTGTGACGGGAATGAATGGCGGTGCTGGCTCGAAGCGCCGAATGGCCTCCTCCTGCACCTATTGTCTATTGTCTATTGGAAACAGGCCCTTTGGCCCATCTTTCCCATTCTGACCAAGGCGCCCCATTTAAGTTCAGAAGTTCAGAAGTTCGAGGAGCAGAGTTAGGCCATTCAGCCCATCAAGTCTACTCCACCGTTCAATCATGGTTGATCTATCTTTCCCTCTCAACCCCATTCTTCTGCCTTCTCCCCACAACCCCTGCGCCAGTCCCATCTGCCCACATTTGGTCCATATCCCTCTAAACCTTTCCTATCCATGTACTTGTCCAAGCGCCTTTTACATGCTGTTGAAGTAGCTGTGTCAACTACCTCCTCTGGCAGCCATATTACCCACCACCCTCTGAGTTACTCAGTTTCCTATTAAATCTTGCCCCCCTTTAGTTTAGTTTAGTTTAGATTAGTTTTTTGCCACTTGTATCGAGGCCCAATGGAAAGCTTTTGTTGCGTGCTGACCAGTCAGTGGAAAGACAATACATTGTTCCAATATCGAGTCATCCACAGTGTACAGGAACATGTGCTGTTATGTTTGTGTGCCATTGTATGTTCGTTTCTTAGTACCTCAACTGATGTACAGCACTTTGGTCAACGTGGGTCGTTTTTAAATGTGCTATACAAATAAAATTGACTTGACTTGACTTGACATGATAAAGGGATTAACGTGAATAACAAGATAAAGCCATTAAAGTCCGATCAAAGAATGAGTTAGATAGTAGTTCAGGACAGCTCTCTAGCGGCCGTGGGACCTAACATCGCCCGGTGCGGCTCGGCCGCGGGACTTAGCAGCGCACGGTACGGCCGCGGGGCCTTCCATCGCCCGGCTCGGTCACGGGACGTTTCAGCACCCGGTACGGCTCGGTCGCGGGGCCTTCAATCGCCCGGCTCGGCCGCGGGACTTTTCAGCGCCCGGTGCGGCTCGGCCGCGGGGTCTTCCATCCCCTTGCGGGGACTGTGCGGGTCGGTCGGGGACGAGCTGTCTGTCCGTGGGCGTGGGGAAGAGAGTGGAAGTTTTGTTGCCTCCATCACAGTGAGGGGGTGTTTGGAGTCACTGTGATGGATGTTTGTGTTGGGGTCGTGTGTCTTGTGTTCTTTTTTTTTTGTGTGTGACTGCAATGTAATTTCGTTCGGTACCTCGGTACCGAATGACAAATAAAGCTCTTTATTCTGTAGTTGTTGGCAGGATGGTTCAGTTGCCTGACAACAACTGGGAAGGAACTGTCCTTGAATCTGGAGGTGTGCGTTTTCACACTTCTATACCTTTTGCCTGATGGGAGAGGGGGGAAGGGTGAGTGGTCAGGATGTGACTTGTCCTTGGTTATGCTGGTGGCCTTGCCAAGGAAGCATGAGGTTCAAATGGAGTTAATGGAACGGAGGTTTAAAGTTGCCACCTTAAACTTATATCCTCTGGTTCTTGATTCTCTTTGTTCCAGGTAAAGGAATCTGAGCATTCACCTATTACCTATCACCCTTCTGATTTTACACATCTCTGTAAAATTATCCTTCAGTCTCCTGTGCGCAAAGAAACAAAGTCCCAGCCTGCCCGAGCTCTCATGCCCTCAAGTCCTGGCAACATCCTCGTAAATCTTCTCTGCATTCTCTCCAGCTTAATCACATCCTTCCCCGGAGTGAGGTGACCATTGCTGGAGTAACTCAGCGGGTCAGGCGGCATCTCGGGAGGGAAGGAATGGGTGACGTCTCGGGTCCAGACCCTTCTTCCTTATCCCTTACCCCAGGCACGCGTACTAATCAAGAACCATACTTATCACAAGTCTTACCACGATACCTCAAAATGAAGCAAATTGTCAGGGTAAGTATAAAACGCCCCCGGGGGTTAAATCAAATGGCAAATAATTCAGTGAAGATCAAGAGAACGAGAACTTTGGACCAGAGGATGGTGATGCTCATCATTAAACAGGAACAGTTAATTTGATTTTTTGTAAAATTGTTCTTCATGTAAATGAAATGAGCAATTTCAAGTTTTGCATGTTGAATGAAAAAGAACATTAACTCAAAAGAATGTTTTGCTCATCACTTGAGTAACTCTATTATAAGATAGATACTAATCATTTATAACTCATCTTTGCTTGTCAACCTTTGTTTGTGTGAAGGCTACAATCCCTCTGTCGGTTCCAGCAGACATTTAACAAAGAATCTTCATCACCTACGCCTTCCCTGGTGACCCTTGGACTATCTTTGATCTGACTTTGCTGGCTTTACCTTCAACAAAACATTATCCCCTTATCATGTATCTACACACTGTATATGGCTCGATTGTAATCGTGTATTGTCTTTCCGCTGACTGGTTAGCACGCAACAAAAGCTTTTCACTGCACCTCGGTACACGTGACAATAGACTAAACTAACCTGAACTTCCACACCTTTGCTGTGCAAAATTATTACTAATTTGCAATTCAGTGAGTCTGTTTTATGCACTTTAAAAGAAGGTTTCCCATCTCAGAGAGTTATCGATGCTTAATAACTGAGAGTTTTAGAGACTTAGGTTGAGAGACTTTCGGGAAATGGAAGGAGTATGAAATTCTCCTAATGAGTTCATAAGTCATAGGAGCAGAAGTAGGCCATTCGGCCCATTGAGCATATTCTACCATTCAATCATTGGCTGATCTATCTTTCCCTCTCAACCCCATTCTCCTGCCTTCTCCCCATAACCCCTGACACCATACTAATCAAGAATCTGACATTCCCCTCCTTAAAAATATCCATTGACTTGATATCTATGGTCATCTGTGGCAATGAATTCCACAGATTCACCACCCTCTGACTAAAGAGCTTCCTCCTCGTCTCCTTTCTAAATGTACTGTATGTCCTTTTATTCTGAGGCTGTGTCCTCTAGTCCTAGACTCTCCTACTAGTGGAAGCATCCTCTCTACATCCACTCTATCCAGGCCTTTCTCTATTCTGTGAGTTTCAATCAGATGCCCCCCAAAACAGTTTGTGTTCTTCTTGAATATTTCCAACCTTTGCTGCATTTGCTTTGCAGGTAAAATTGCATTGTGTGCCATAAGCCGAAGACGATTGTATAGAATTAGTTTGTTTGCCACAATGTTAGCAACTTGTGTTAAGCTTTCCCAACTCGATAACACTCAACGCTCAATATAATTTCATAAAATCAGGGGCCTTATTAATTTTAAGTCTGACCCGAAACATCACCCATGCTATTTTCTCCAGAAATGCTGCCTGACCCGCTGAGTTACTCCAGCAATTTGTGTCTATCTTTGGTATGGACCGGCATCTGCAGTTCCTTCCAACGCATTCCATAAAATCAGAATTTGACAGCACCTCGAATGGCTATTAAGTATGCAGCAGCTTATTGAAAAAAGTTATCCTATCAGCTACACTTACTTGTAAAGCTCGTTACTAAAATTAGACAGCAGAGAAACGATTCAAATGGAAATATAGGTTTCAACTGGGATTCATTTATTGTCACTCAGCTCAATGCCCCTGCAGCTCAGGGATAGGCAAGAAATTACTGAGATGGTCTGTCTTGATGAAGTTAATTCAAGTTGCTAGTTCTATGGAATGTAAAGACTGAGAGAAAAAAAAATCATACTGGGGATACCTTTTAGTTTGAGTTTTACTTTTAGTTTTCGAGATACAGCGCAGAAACAGGCCCTTCGGCCCACTGAGTCCGCGCCGACCAGCTATCCCCACACATTAACACCACCCTACACACACTTGGGGCAATTTTACATTTATACCAAGCCAATTAACCTACAAACCGGTACGTCTAGGGAGTGTGGGAGGAAATTGAAGATCTCGGAGAAAGCCCACGCAGGTCACGGTGAGAAGGTACAAACTCCGTACAGACAGCGCCCGTTGTCAGGATCGAACCCAGGTCTAGGAGTAGCTCTGCCTCCATGCTCCTTCCCAGTTCTCCCACCAGTCTTACTGCCTCCAACTACATTCCATCTCTGTCCCACACACTCCCCTGTCATCAGTCTGAAGAAGGGTCTCGACCCGAAACGTCACCCATTCATTCCTTCTCTCCAGAGATGTCGCCTGTCCCGCTGAGTTACTCCAGCGTTTTGCGTCTACTTTCGATTTATACCAGCATCAGCAGTTCTTTCCCACACTCTCCAATATGGAGATGGTCTAGATTTGCTGGCAGGTAGACTCCATTATGTTTTACCCTGTGCACGTCAAATGTGCACAGTCTCATTGTTAGTCAATTGCTGTACCAATCTGCTGGCTGTTTGCTAGCTGTTACCTGGGGTTATAAACACAGCAAGCCACACTCCTGCCATTAATGAAAAAAACAGATACAACTAGCCCCTGATTAGATCCGAGAACTGAAGGGATTCCCATTGCAATAGCAATAATCCTGTTTTCGGATTCACATCAAGAGTGAAAGGAAAATTTCGTGCCTATTACTCTGCTCTGTTCTTCAAACGCCGAAGCTTCATTGAAAGCCCTTTTTGTTTTTTATAAAATTACAGGAATGAACCCAGAAGGCTGACTTACGCAGGAGTGTCGGGCTGTTGCTTCGGGCTCTCCACCGGCAATTTTTTTTCCACTCAAATGGCACGAGGAAAAATAAATTGATTTCAATTATTAAGTATAGCGGCCAGCGGAATGAGCATTGTTTCCAAGATACCGAAGTAGAGAAAAAAAATCTGACTCTTCATTACAAGATCAGAGAAATAGCCAACGGGAAGAAACGATGCGGCCTGGTCTGTGGTTTATTTTGACATGCCAGCGTGAATGTCGCAGGTTTAGTGTTTGATGACTGATGGGTCGGGACCTCCTTTTGGCTATTATAAAGCTATTTATTTCACGCCTGAAGAATCAGCTGGAAGGTCCATAGGCCAACCCAGCAATCCTTGACTCTTCAATTCTCTAATGTTATCACCCTCTACACCCAGTATAAGAAAATAACTGCAGATGCTGGTACAAATCGAAGGTATTTATTCACAAAATGCTGGAGTAACTCAGCAGGTCAGGCAGCATCTCAGGAGAGAAGGAATGGGTGACGATTCGGGTCGAGACCCTTGATCCCAAGTCAATCACATTTACTTGACATTACTTGGGACTGCATTTCACTCACATAATAAACTTTTATTCTCTGTAATAATGACACCGCACGCCCTTTAATTTTTTTTGAAAGCTTTAATTTTAATTTTTACAGCTTTAAGTGATTGGAGAGAGTCAATCTTAATCTTGCGAGTCCAAAGTTTGTCTCTGACCTTTAGAAGAGGAGATGGAACCACACGAGGCTGCACTGGATTTTAGGCTTATCCCACTATTTATTGTTCAAGGCCTTAGAGAGATGACAAGATTAGTGTAAGAAGGAACTGCAGATGCTGGTTTACACCGAAGATAGACCCAAAATGCTGGAGTAACTCAGCGGGACAGGCAGCATTTCTGGAGACAATAGACAATAGACGCAGGAGTAGGCCATTCGGCCCTTCGAGCCAGCACCTCCATTCAATGTGATCATGGCTGATCATTCTCAATCAGTACCCCGTTTCTGCCTTCTCCCCATACCCCCTGACTCCGCTATCCTTAAGAGCTCTATCTAGCTCTCTCTTGAACCAGAGAGAAGGAATGGGTGACGTTCCGGGTCGAGTCTGAGTCACTCCAGCTTTTTGTGACTAGATTAGTCATATGTCGGCGAGACCAAGCGCAGACTCGGCGATCGTTTCGCTGAACACCTTCACTCAGTCTGCCTTGGCCTAAGTGATCTCCCAAAACTTTAACTCCCCCTCCCATTCCCACACTGACCTTTCTGTCCTGGGCCTCCTCCACTGTCATAGTGAGGCCACACACAAATTGGAAGTAACAGCACCTCATATTTCGCTTGGGCAGCTTACACCCCAGCGGTATGAGTATTGATTTCTCTAACTTCAAGTAACTTTTGCATCTCCTCTCTCCCTGTCCCTCCCCCCACCCTGGTCATCCTACTAGTTCCACTGTCCTCCTGATTAGTTCCACTGTTTCACTCATTATCACCACCTCCACAGCTCCACCTTTCCTTGATCATCGTCGCTGGCTTTGATGTCTTCTTTTGCATACCTTTCATTCATTTGTTCTTTGTACCTCTTCATAGCTCTAGTTTCCCTCTCCCCGGATGCTCGGTCTGAAGAAGGGTTCTGCCCCGAAACGTCACCTATTCCTTTTCCCCGGAGATGCTGCCTGACCCGCTCAGTTACTCCAGCATTTTATGACTAAATTAGCTCCCCAGCTTCTCAATAGGTCATTTTGGAAAGGGGTGCATGGGTGCTTGAGTAAGATGGAGGTCTTCTCATATCAACAGTAAATGGGTGCACGTGACACATAAATTAAACTCAAACTCAAACTCAAATTAATACAATACCTTCACCAGTTGAGCCCATATCAGCATAATGAGCCTAATGGCCTCATTCTGTGCTATGACTATCAGCCTGGTGCCAAAGAAAAGCAAGATCTCATGTCCAAACCACTCCGGTCCAGTGGCCTTGACATCCACTTCACCATGAAGTGCTTTGAGAGGCTGTTTATAAAAAGCATTAAATCCAATGTACCAAGCAACCTTGACCCACTGCACTTTGCCTACCATCACAAGCAGGTCCACTGCGGATGCCATCTTCCTGTCCTGAGAGAGATTCTTTCCAAGCGAAGGGGCGGAAGGTTATCATGAATAGATGCGAATACGGAATTAGAATAGAGAAGGGTCGCAACCTGAAACGGCCTTTATCCGTGTCCTCTGGTGATGATGCCTGGCCCTCTGAGTTACTCCAGCACATTGTGTGTTTTCTTTTGTAGCCCAGCATCTATAGTTCCTTGTGTCTGAATACAGAACACATTTAAGGTGCAGATTGATAGATTCTTGATTCGTAAGCATGTCAGGGGTTATGGGGAGAAGGCAGGAGAATGGGGTTGAGAGGGAACGATAGATCAGCCACGATTGAATGGCAGAGTAGTCTTGATGTGACGATTGGCCTTAATTCCGTTCCTAGAACATATGAACATATGAAGGGTCCCGACCTAAAACGTCAAGTATCCATGTTCTGCAAGGATGCTGTCTGACCTCCTGAGTTACTGCAACACTTTGTGCCCTTCTATACAAAGCAGCATCTGGCGTTCCTTGTTTCTGCAGTACTGTACTGACCCTTACAGCTCTATGTCAGTATTTGTGCTCTGCGTTCCCATCCTTCACCCTTTCCCATCAATCTTTCCCGGCATATCCCTCTTTAGCTTTCTCCTTCAAACACCCAACTTAGCTATAACATGTCTGCGCTTCAATGCAACCACTCTACGTTTCAGTTTAGTTTAGAGATACAGCGCGGAAACAGGCCCTTTAGGCCCACCGGGTCCGCGCCGACCAGCGATCCCCGCACATTAACACTATCCTACACCCACTAGGGACACTTTTTACATTTATACCAAACCAATTAACCTACAAACCTGTACGTCTTTGGAGTGTGGGAGGAAACCGAAGATCTCGGAGAAAACCCACGCAGGTCACGGGGAGAACGTACAAACTGAGTTGAGATTACAGTTAGATCAGCAATGATCTTATTAAATGGGGAACAGTTTCAAGACATTAAGTTGCCTACTCCTTCTCCAAATTTATATCTCCTGTATCTGTACACAATGGACAGCTTGATTATAATTATGTTATCACGCAACAAAAAGCTTGTCACTGTATCTCGATAGGCGTGACGTTAATAAACAAAACTAAGGGTGGCGGGCGTATGGAATGAGTTGACAGAGGAGGTAGTTGAGGAAGGAACTGTTGCAAAGTTTAAGAATCAATTAGACAGGTACATGGATAGGACAGGTTTAGACAGATATCGGCCAAATGCAGGCAGGCGGGACTAGTGTGGATGGGACATGTTGGTCGGTGTGGAAAGTTAGGCCGAAGTGCCTGTTTCCACACCGTATGACTTCATGACTATGACTCTGTGACTCTAAACTAAACTAAAATATGTTTGCTTGTTACTAACATAGCAAATAATCTCATATTTTGAAGTAATCATGGGGGTACGGTTACTGATGTGCTTACGAAATGCTAAATAATTTAAAGTTTTCTTAGAGGTGTGACAGTACTTTGGTTTTGAATACTATGAATCAAATTTCCAAAGCTGACCACGATGTTGTCCACTCCAAAGTCCAGGTTTATTTTTACAGCAGCTTTCCATGTTATCGGAAAGATGTTGTCAAGCTGGAAAGGGTTTCAGTGCGGATTTACATGGATGTTGCCAAGACTAGAGGGCCTGAGCTATAGGGAGAGGTTGAGCAGGCTGGGACTCTACTCCTTAGAGCGCAGGAGAATGAGGGGTGATCTGATAGAGGTGTACCAAATCGTGAGAGGAATAGATCGGGTAAACGCACAGAATCTCTTGCCCAGAGTAGGAGAATCAAGAACCAGAGGACTTACATAGAAACATAGAAACATAGAAAATAGGTGCAGGAGTAGGCCATTCGGCCCTTTGAGCCTGCACCGCCATTCAATATGATCATGGCTGATGTCAAACATGACATCAGCCATGAAGTCAAACATGAAGTCAAACATGACTTAGGTTTAAAATGAGGAGGGAAAGATTTAATAGGAACCTGACAGGTAACTTTTTCACACTAAAGGTGGTGGGTGTATGGAACAAGCTGCCAGAGGATGTAGTTGAGACAGGCACTATTGTAACATTCAAGAAACATTCAGACAGGTACTTGGATAGGACATGTTTAGAGGGATATGGGCCAAACGCAGGCAGGTGGGACTAGTGTAGACAGGACATGTTGGTCAGTGTGGGCAAGTTGGGCTACTGGGCCTGTTTCTATGCTGTATCACTCTATGATCTGAACCATTCAAAGCACAAACTTGTGTGCAGGGGAAGGTCTAACCTGGACACTGATAAAGGGCCGACAAATGGATTGTTTTGATTAGGAAATAGATGACTACATTGATCAATTGATCAATAGATACATCAACAGATCTGTCATGAAGGTAACTCTAATGGACCTGAACATTGGGGCATATCCTTATCCTTTTATTCTGAGTGAAGAATGCAGAAAAAAAAGCCACTTATAGTGTCCGAGAGTCATAGAGTCATACAGTGTGGAAACAGGCACATCGGCCCAACTTGCCCACACCGGCCAACATGTCCCAGCTACATAAGTCCCACCTGCCCGCACAACTTCACACAAAGAACAAGAGAAACTTTGAATTGTCTCCCACAAAAAGCTATCAAGTCATTGGGAGTGAATTCCAAAACTGAAGTAGGTTTTGATTTGGGGATGGATGTGAGGGGTTGTGTAGCTGGTTAAATGGACTGAAGCTGTAGATGGCACTTGAATATCGGCTGGGTTTCTAGGTTGATTGGCCCTCTCTTTAAATTGCCCCTAGTATGTGGAGAGTGGATGACAAAGTGGTGCAGCGGTAGAGTTGCTGCCTCACAGCGCCATAGACCAGAGTTCGATCCTGACTACGGGACCTTGGCTGTAAGGAGTTTGTACCTTCTCCCCGTGACCACTTGGGTTTTCCACGGGTGCTCTGGTTTCCTCCCGCACTCCAAAGACATGCAGGTTTGTAGGTTAATTGGCTTTGGTAAAAATTGTAAATTGTCCCTAGCGTGGGTAGGATAGTGCTAGTGTATACGGGGGTCGCTGGTCGGCGTGGACTGGGTGGGCCAGAGGGCCTGTTTCCACGTTGTACCTCTAAACTATTCTGAACTGAACCTAAATTAGTATGCGGGATGGTCGGCATGGACTCGGTGGGCCGAAGGGCCTGTTTCTGAGCTGTATCTCGGAACTGAACTAAATCGGGAAAAGGGCTAAGACATTACCAGGCCACCTCCTGCTTCATGGCAATTAGCAATGAGACAGTCGACAAGAACTGATGGAGTCTTGATTCTTAAAGACTCAAGAGGAAATTAAAGGAGGTATCAGTGAAAGATTTCAAACTTTTGTTTTAGCTCGTAAATAGATGGCAGGTTCTGCTCAATTTAACAAAAATGTAATAACGTTACAAACAGTTCATCAGTCACAACCCTACCTCCAAGTCATGAAAGAAAGCGTGAGATTTCTGCTTATCTCTCCTCTCAAAAATAATCTAAAATATTCAGCAACACATATTTATATTCTGGCTTCAGAGCAATAACACCATTATAAGGAGCTTTGTAAAAGTTCCATCAGACAAAAGACGTTACAACTGGTCACAAACAACTTTATCGTAGAAAACATTTAAAAATATTCCGAAGAAGTGTCTTGCCCTGAAACGTCACCTCCATTCTCCCTCCTGATGCTGCCTGGCCCATTGACTTCCTCCAGCACTTGTGTGTTTTATTTTTTAAGAGAACAATTTTAAAACGTAGAGAGGAAATTCCACACCGTGGGGCTGGGAGATTGGCCATTAGTTTTAGTTTAGTTTATTAGATTTTCAGGTGCAGCATGGGAACAGGACCACTGAGTCCACGCTGACCAGTATGGGGCGTAGGTTTACTAGGTTAATTCCCGGAATGGCAGGACTGTCATATGTTGAAAGACTGGAGCGACTAGGTTTGTATACACTGGAATTTAGAAGGATGAGAGGAGATCTTATCGAAACGTATAAGATTATTAAGGGGTTGGACACGTTAGAGGCAGGAAACATGTTCCCAATGTTGGGGGAGTCCAGAACAAGGGGCCACAGTTTAAGAATAAGGGGTAGGCCATTTAGAACGGAGATGAGGAAAAAGTTTTTCAGTCAGAGAGTTGTGAATCTGTGGAATTCTCTGCCTCAGAAGGCAGTGGAGGCCAATTCTCTGAATGCATTCAAGAGAGAGCTAGATAGAGCTCTTAAGGATAGCGGAGTCAGGGGGTATGGGGAGAAGGCAGGAACGGGGTACTGATTGAGAATGATCAGCCACGATCACATTGAATGGCGGTGCTGGCTCGAAGGGCCGAATGGCCTCCTCTGCATCTATTGTTTATTGTCTATTGACCATCGATATCCATTCACATTAGTTCAATGATAACCCACTTTCTCATCACCCGACAGTCCAGGGCCAATTAACCTATAAACCTTGAGATGTGGAAAAAGACCAGAGCACCCGGAGGAAAAGTGGAAAATCATGCAAACTCCACACAGGCAGCACCTGAGGTCAGAATCGAACCCGGGTCTCCAGTGCTGTGAGCCAGCAGCTCTACCAGCTGTCCTCATAGTTGGTTAATAGTTAATCAAATCGAGGATCTGCAATTTGGAAGAGAGTCGAGATCATGAGAGTCGAATAGTGAAAGGCTTGGATACAGTGGATGTGGAGAGGATGTTTCCACCAGTGGGAGGGTCTAGGACCAGAGGCCACAGCCTCAGAATTAAAGGATGTTCCTTTAGGAAGGAGATGAGGAGGAATTTCTTTAGTCAAGGGTGGTGAATCTGTGGAATTCATCGCCACAGAAGGCTGTGGAGGCCGTCAGTGGATATTTTTAAGGCTGAGATAGATAGATTTTTGATTAGTACGGGTGTCAGGGGTTATGGGGAGAAGGCAGGAGGATAGGATTTCGAAGGAGAGATAGATCAGCCATGATTAAATGGCAGAGTAGACTGGCCTGAATGGCCGAATGGCCTGATTCTGCTCCTATCACTTATGAACTTAAGAATCTCAGAGGATGTATTTGGCAAAGAATACAGAGATGAGACAGGGTGGAAGGCACATTCAATGGAGTGCCCCCAAAGTGTCATCACTGTTGTTATTTGTGCCAAAATAGTACTGCAGAGTTGGTCAAAGCTGAGGGAGGAATGTTGAACCAAGTGCAAGATATTATGCATGATCTTCCCTAATATTCCCACTGGGAATGACAACATCCATTTGATCCACAGCTAAAAAACAATATATTTCGCTTTTTTTTTTCTCTTTTATAACTCAACTTGCATTAGTCAATGCATTAGCATAGTAGCAGGGCGTCACAGTGGCGCAGAGTTGCTGCCTTACAGTGCCAGAGGCCGGGGTTCGATCCCGACATCGGGTGCTGTCTGTACGGAGTTTGTACGTTCTCCCCGTGACCTGCGTGGGTTTTCTCCAAAATCCTCGGTTTCCTCCCACATTCCAAAGACGTACGGGTTTGTAGGTTAATTGGCTTGGTGTAAATGTTAATTGTCCATGGCATGTGTCGGACAATGTTAATGTGCAGGGATCGCTGGTCGGTGCAGACTCGGAGGGCCAAAGGGTCTGTTTACACGCTGTATCTCTAAAGTAAAGTAAAGGCAATTTAATCACAGGCCTTTGCTCTGATCGTGCAGCCTACTGTATTTTTTTTTTTTTAATTTAATTTTTTATTTTAATTTTATTTTTTTAGAGATACAGCGCAGAAACAGGCCCTTCGGCCCACCGGGTCCGCGCCGCCCAGCGATCCCCGCACACTAACACTATCCTACACCCACTAGGGACAATTTTTTACATTTGCCCAGCCAATTAACCTACATACCTGCACGTCTTTGGAGTGTGGGAGGAAACCGAAGATCTCGGAGAAAACCCACGCAGGTCACGGGGAGAACGTACAAACTCCGTACAGACGGCGCCCGTAGTCAGGATCGAACCTGAGTCTCCGGCGCTGCATTCGCTGTAAGGCAGCAACTCTACTGCTGCGCCACCGTGCCGCCCTGATGTGGAAGTGGAAACAACAGCCCTTCATTGTCTTGCTGGTTTATTTGCATGTTACAGGCCTCTGCACATTTTTTCATTACTGAAGGTGTGTGTGAAGGGCTCTCCTGTGTACAGGGAGATAAAACCCACACAGAGGATTGTGATAACTGTAAGAAGATCTCCTTCCACGCTGCGATGTTTTTCTCCACAGTACCTGCCAGGCGTCTTGTTAATAGTTCTTCTAATTATCCAAGACATCGCAAAAATAGCGTGGCGATTAGATTAGGTTTGTTCCGTACAAGGCTCACTTTAAACCAAAGCAACATTGCAGTAGAAATTCCGTTATTCGATTTTAGCAGTGCTTTTATTTGGAGACAAAAGATGCCGGCATGTGTCTTACATTCATGTGATGGGGTTCTCCTTACTTTAGACTTAGGCTTTAGAGATACAGCATGGAAACAGGCCCTTTGGCCCACCGAGTCCGTGCCGACCAGCGATCAGCCCGTTCACTAACACTTTCCTACACACACTAGGGACAATTTACAATTTTACCGATGCCAATTAGTCTACAAACCTGCACGTCTTTGGAGTGTGGGAGGAAACCGGAGCACCAGGAGAAAACCCACGTGGTCACTGGGGGAACGCACAAACCACATACAGACAGCACCCATGCTCAGCATCAAACCCAGGTCTCTGGCGCTGTAAGGCAGCAACTCTACCGCTGCACCACCGTGCCATCCTAAAGTGATATGGATTTTGAACCCTAATATGATTTAGAAAAACACTGAATCAATCTGGTTGTGCTCAAAGCTTTATTTTCATGCTGTAACTTTAATGTAAAACACTTAAAACACTCAAAGAAACATCAGTACTGGAAAAAAAAATCCAACGGAACATCTGCTTGGAACAGAAGTGTATGTTACGAGGATCATTACAAAGAGATGATTGAATATACTTGCACTACTTGGTGGAACTATGCTGAATAGTCCACCATTATAAAATAATGTAACAAAGATGGATTTAGGAGCGTAAAATAAGAACATTAAGCAACCAAATGCAAACTTAATCAACCAGAGATTACATAGAATACTGTATCTTGAAGGATACAAAGTGCTGGAGTAACTCAATGGGTCAGGCAACATCCCTGGAGAACGTGATTGGTGACGTTTTGGGTCGGGACCCTTCTTCAGACTGAAGACTGAACAGTGCCTCGAATAGTGAAAGGCCTGGATAGAGTGGATGTGGAGAGGATGTTTCAACTCGTGGGAGAGTCTAGGACCAGAGGCCACAGTCTCAGAATAAAGGGACGTACCTTTAGAAAGGTGATGAGGATACATTTCTTTAGTTGAAGGATGGTGAATCTATGGAATTCATTGCCACAGACGACTGTGGGAGCCAAGTCAATGGATAATGCTAAGGTGCAGATTGATGGATTCTTGATTCGTAAGCATGTCAGGGGTTATGGGGAGAAGGCAGGAGAATGGGGTTGAAAGGGAACAATAGATCAGCCACGATTGAATGGCAGAGTAGTCTTGATGGGACGATTGGCCTTAATTCTGTTCCTAGAACATATGAACATATGAACATATGAAGGGTCCCGACCTAAAACGTCAAGTATCCATGTTCTGCAAGGATGCTGTCTGACCTCCTGAGTTACTGCAACACTTTGTGCCCTTCTATACAAAGCAGCATCTGGCGTTCCTTGTTTCTGCAGTACTGTACTGACCCTTACAGCTCTATGTCAGTATTTGTGCTCTGCGTTCCCATCCTTCACTCTTTCCCATCAATCTTTCCTGGCACATCCCTCTTTAGCTTTCTCCTTCAAACACCCAACTCAGCTATAACATGTCTGCGCTTCAATGCAACCACTCTACATTTCAGTTTAGTTTAGAGATACAGCACGGAAACAGGACCTTTAGGCCCACTGGGTCCGCGCCGACCAGTGATCCTCGCACATTAACACTATCCAACACCCACTAGGGACAATTTTTACATTTATACCAAGCCAATTAACCTACAAACCCCAATTAACCTACAAACCTGTACATCTTTGGAGTGTGGGAGGAAACCGAAGGTCTCTGAGAAAACCCACGCAGGTCACGGGGAGAACGTACAAACTCCGTACAGACGGCGCCCGTAGTCGGGATCGAACCCAGGTCTCCGGCGCTGCATTCGCTGTAAGGCAGCAACTCTACCGCTGCGCCACCGTGCCGCCCAAAACGATAGAAGGTATTGTAACCTAACCTCATCCTGTTCTTTTGATCTCTCTCCTTGATTTGATGGTGATTTTGATGTATTCAAGAGAGAGTTAGGTATAGCTCTTAGGGCTCACGGAATCAAGGGATATGGGGAGAAAGCAGGAACGGGGTACTGATTCGGGATGATCAGCCATGATCATATTGATTGGCTCGAAGAGAGAATGGCCTACTCCTGCACCTATTTTCTATGTTTCTATGTTTCTATTATATTTATGGCCACTAGATTCAGTCACCTCCATCGGTAGATCTATTGTTTTTATGTCTACCTTATGAAAGCCTCTCACAACTTGAGTGACCTTTGCAAAGGCCGCTGTTCAGCTCTTTTAATTGAGAAAGGAGCCCTAATCCACTCAACCTTTCCCGATGATCAAATCTCTGTCTGTGAGTAGATGGTTAACATCAGTCTGAAGAAGAGTCTCGACCCGAAACATCACCCAATCCTTTTCTCCAGAGATGCTGCCTGGCCCGCTGAGTTAATCCAGCATTTTGTGTCTACCTTCGATGTTAACTAAACTGTGTTGGCCTTACACATTGTTTTCATTTGTATTTTAGTAACGGCCCACTGAGTCCACACCCACCAGCGATGCCCGCACGCTACACACACTAGGGCCAATTTACACCTACACCAAGCCAGTTAACCTACAAATCTGTACGTCTTTGGAGAGTGGGAGGAAACCGGAGATCTTGGCGAAAAAAACTCCATGCAGGTCATGGGGGGAACGTACAGACAAGCAGGATCGAACCTGGGTCTCTGGAGCTGCAAGGCAGCAACTCTACCGCCGTGCCACCCAATTGTAACTAGATGCAATCTCTTCAAATGAAACCCCATGGTGTGTTATTGGAAAGCAGGAAGTTAAGGCGTTCACACAAACTCCTTGGGGAATATTAGTATCGCTGTCATCTGTTTATTAAAGCAGATGAGTGACTTTGTTTAAGCAGCAGGCAGAGAAGCTGCCTCTGACACATTCCTTCTTGATATCACACAACATGGCTTCAATTTTTCATTCTCTGGTTCTGTGCATGTTGTCAAAGCTTGGATGGTTTTTGAACATAAAATGTAACAGGGATCCGTTACAGAGAGATCAATGAGAAATTAAAAGGCTCTCTGAGTGATGTTGGCGTGCAAGGCGTGGAGCTGGTGATAAAAAGGTATCTGATGTGGAAATATTCTGAGAAGCATTAGTTACAGAAGAGGCATGAATGAACGCAAAGATGGATCTGCGTGTTGGAGCGCATTTGGTGAAACTTGGGAAACTAGCTCGCGGCAGTGAAATAAAATCCGAGGGAATCAGGAAGGTATTGTGATCATCGGACAGGAAGATCAAAAAAATATCAAACATTATGGCCACGGTAACCGGAGTATTTACATTAGAGTTTAGAGAGACAGCGCGGAAACAGGCCCTTCGGCCCACCGAGTCCGTGCTGACCAGCAATCACCCCGCACACTAACATTATCCTATTTCACAAAATGCTGGAGTAACTCAGCAGGTCAGGCAGCATCTCAGGAGAGAAGGAATGGGTGACATTTCGGGTCGAGACCCTTCTTCAGACTTCTTCAGACGTCTCGACCCGAAACGTCACCCATTCCTTCTCTCCTGAGATGCTGCCTGACCTGCTGAGTTACTCCAGCATTTTGTGAAATAAATACCTTCGATTTGTACCAGCATCTGCAGTTATTTTTCTTACACTAACACTATCCTACGCGCACTAGGGACAATTTACAATTTTCCCGAAGCCAATTAACCTACGAACCTGTACGTCTTTGGAGCGTGGGAGAAGACCGGAGCACCCGGAGAAAACGCACGCAGGTCACGGGGAGAACGTACTAACTCCGTACAGACAGCACCCGTAGTCAGGATCGAACCCGGGTCTCTGGCACGGTAGGCAGTAGCTCTACCACTATGCCACCATGCCACCCTCACCTGGCATGCAGGGTAGTGTTGGTGTACGGGGTGATCGCTGGTCGGCACAGTCTCGTTGGGCCAAAGGGCCTGTTTCCACACTGTATCTCTAAAGTCTAAAGTCTAAAAGATGCTACCCTTGCTGGACACTGAGGGACTGGGCCTTGTCCAACAACTTCTCCCACACTTGATGTACGTATTTTGGAAATAAGACGCAATGTGGCACTAGAGCTTTGTAAATATAACGTATTGGTTTGATGGTTTAATCTTGGCGTATGACGTATGATAACACATTGACTTGAGGACATTATGAATATTAAAACAACCAAGGAGTGCATTGTATTGCATTTTCCTCTATATATACTTTAATGAATAAAGTTTGTTTCTAAAATATCTCTAGTTGCGATCAATGGCCTTGAGGGAATGAATTTCGGAGAGAGAAGACGGTGTGCTGACACGATTATATAATGAATGGTGCATTACTGATCGGGAAACATTAATGGAAACATCAAGTTATTTCAAGGAACAACAGTGATGAGAACACCGGAGATAACTCAGCTATAGAACATACGATGGCACAGCACAGGAACAGGCCCTTCGGCCCACAATGTGTGTGCCGGACATAGTGCCAAGTTAAACTGATCTCCTCTGCCTGCACGTGATCCATAATCTGGATCGATCTATCTGTCTGTCTGTCTGTCTGTCTGTCTGTCTGTCTGTCTGTCTGTCTGTCTGTCTGTCTGTCTGTCTGTCTGTCTGTCTGTCTGTCTGTCTGTCTGTCTGTCTGTCTGTCTGTCTGTCTGTCTGTCTGTCTGTCTGTCTGTCTGTCTGTCTATCTATCTCTGGAGTAACTCAGCAGGTCAGGCAGCATCTCGGGAGAGAAGGAATGGGTGACGTTTCGGGTCGAGACCCTTCTTCAGTCTGAATCTATCTATCTATCTATCTATCTATCTATCTATCTATCTATCTATCTATCTATCTATCTATCTATCTATCTATCTATCTATCTATCTATCTATCTATCTATCTATCTATCTATCTACCTATCCCATTATTCTTTGAAATGATGCCATGTAATTCTTTATATCCATGGAACAAACAGACCATTGGTTTAATATATCATGTTCATAAATTCATAAGTTCATAACTGAGGCCAGTTCATTGGCTATATTTAAGAGGGAGTTGGATGTGGCCCTTGTGGCTAAAGGGATCAGGGGGTATGGAGAGAAGGCAGGTACGGGATACTGAGTTGGATGATCAGCCATGATCATATTGAATGGCGGTGCAGGCTCGAAGGGCCGAATGGCCTACTCTTGCACCTATTTTCTATGTTTCTATGTTTTTATGTTTCTATAAGTGATAGGAGCAGAATTCGGCGATTCGGCCCATCAAGTCTACTCACCCATTCACTTGTGGCTAATCTATCTCTCCCTCCCAACCCCATTCTTCTGCTTTCTCCCCTGACACCCGTACTAATCAAGAATCTATCTATCTCTGCCTCACTCCCCGCTGACTAAAGAAATTCCTCCTCATCTCCTTCCGAAAGGAACTTCCTTTAATTCTGAAGCTATGGCGTCTGGTCCTGGACTCTCCCACTAGTGGAAACATCCTCTCCACATCCACTCTATCCAGGCCTTTCACTGTTCGTGAATGACAACATCACCAAAGGCAAAGGCAGGGTACAGGGAAGAACGCCGACCAAAATTGCAATATCCTTCAAAGAGCTGGCTCAAGCACAGTGGCCTCAATGGCTCATCCCTGAGCTGTGAACCTCTCCGATACTTTTGATTGTGGAAAGAAAAATGGATTTTACATACCCAACCGTCCACAAATAAATTATTCCATTTGTACAGGGAGCATTATTCATAAAATAAAGAAATGCACTAAATATTAAATGAGGAAGAAACATACATTAAAATGCTGAAGATTAGTTGAATATCACTTGCGAAAATACTGCCGCGTTGCAGTGTGACTGGTCAGGCAAGTTATCAAGCCCAGTGAAGGGGAATTCACCGGTTTCAGGTAACCTCTAACTAACCAAAGGGTGGTGGGCGCATGGAACAAGCTGCCAGAGGATGTAGTTGATTTTTAATTTATTTTTAGATTTAGAGATACAGAGCAGAAACAGGCCCTTCGGCCCACCGGGTCCGCGCCGCCCAGCGATCCCTGCACACTAACACTATCCTACACCCCACTAGGGACAATTTTTTAAAATTTTTAACATTTGCCCAGCCAATTAACCTACATACCTGTACATCTTTGGAGTGTGGGAGGAAACCGAAGATCTTGGAGAAAAGCCACGCAGGTCACGGGGAGAACGTGGAAACTCCGTACAGACGGCGCCCGTAGTCAGGATCGAACCTGAGTCTCCGGCGCTGCATTCGCTGTATGGCAGCAACTCTACCGCTGCGCCACCGTGCCGCCCTTCAAAGGAACAAGCTACCAGAGGAGGTAGTTGAGGCCGGGACCTTCCCAACGTTTAAGAAGCAGTTGGACAGGTACATGGATAGGGCAGGTTTGGAGGGATACGGACCAAACGCGGGCAGGTGGGACAAGTGAAAATGGGACATGTTGGCCGGTGTGGGCAAGTTGGGCCGAAGGGCCTGTTTCCACACTGTATGACTCTATTACTCTCTATGACTCTACAACCTTCCCCCCCCCCCCACCCCCCACTCCCCCACAAAGCCTCTCCCTTTTCTCCCCCACATCCCCCAACATCCTCCCTCCTTCCCGCCCAGAAGCCCCACCTGGACTTTCATCTACTTCTCCCCTCCACACACCCCTTCCCCCATCTGCTACTTTCCTCCCTCTAGCTTCACACGCCACAACTCTTTAAACCCGTCACACCTTCTGTTCTTGCCTCTGGCCTTTGTCCCAACCATCCGCCTGTCAGAACACCCCCCCTCCCCCACACCTATGTTGACCTGTGACCTGCCACTCACTGTCCTGCCTCCCCCCTATCCCAGATTTCGTCTCCCCCACCCCTCTCCTCCCCACTGTTACAATTAGTCCGGAGATGGGTCTCAACCCGAAACGTCACCTATGCATGTTCTCCAGAGATGCTGCCTGGCCCGCTGAGTTACTCCAGCACTCTGTGTCCTCTTTTATTATACTGGTCTCTGCTGGGATTGGGAGAGGTGGGGGTGGTGCATGCCTTACCTCCCTGCTGGCCCCACCCTGCAGCAACGCTGTAGCAAACCATGGGGTGGTCATGAGGTAATGTCATATGTGATAGGAGTAGAATTAGGCCTTCCGGCCCATCAAATCTACTCCTCCATTCAATCATGGCTGATCTATCTCTCCCTCCTCACCCCATTCTCCTGCCTTCTCCCCGTAACCTGTTGGGGTCTGATTACTCCCTGCAGTTGCACTGGGGACATTAGTATTCAGCCAGGATGAAGATTAGTTCCTGATTAGTGCGGGTGTCAGGGGTTATGGGGGTGGGGGGGGGGGGGGGGAAGGCGGGAGAATGGGAGGTGCAGATCCAGAGCAAGCAACATTATGGGGGACCCCTGCCACAATAGACAATAGACAATAGACAATAGGTGCAGGAGTAGGCCATTCAGCCCTTCGAGCCAGCACCGCCATTCAATGCGATCATGGCTGATCATTCTCAATCAGTACCCCGTTCCTGCCTTCTCCCCATACCCCCTCACTCTGCTATCCTTAAGAGCTCTATCCAGCTCTCTCTTGAAAGCATCCAACGAACTGGCCTCCACTGCCTTCTGAGTCAGAGAATTCCACACCTTCACCACTCTCTGACTGAAAAAGTTCTTCCTCATCTCCGTTCTAAATGACCTACCCCTTATTCTTAAACTGTGGCCCCTTGTTCTGGACTCCCCCAACATTGGGAACATGTTTCCTGCCTCTAATGTGTCCAATCCCCTAATTATCTTATATGTTTCAATAAGATCCCCAATAAGATCCCCAGCAACGGACTGTTCCAGCTGCTACGGTCAGGCAAACGCCTCCGCTGTTACGCTGTGAAAACGGGGTGGATGAGACTGAGTTTCTTCCCACAGGCCATCAGGACTGTTAACTATTATAACTCCAGGGACTACATTTTCTTTTCTGCATTCATTTTAATTTATTTGCTGTAATTGTAACTTTTGTTTGCACAATCCGCAGGCATTGCCACTTTCATTTCACTGCACATCATGTATGTGTATGTGAGAAATAAACTTGACTTGACTTGACTTGAGAGGGAAAGAGATAGATCGGCCATGGTTGAATGTCGTAGTAGACTCGGTGGGCCGAATGGCCTTACTCTGCTCCGAGAACATATGAATTTATGAACTTATGAAGATGAGCGAGTCTTCGCTTAGAGCAACCTATTTTATAAAACTGCTGAAAGGGAGATGTGGTGATGAGCCCATTGATTCTCTGCCTCTGTGTGTGTGATCCTGGTGCCAAAGTGCAAGTTCAAAACTTGTGGATGGTGCAAAATTGGCGGGGAGGTTAATTGATAGAAGAGGACATCAGGAAAAAAACCAAGTGCGGGAAGATATTAATAATCTTGCATAATGTCTGCATAATTGACACAGGGACTTCGATAACATCAATCATCAGGTGAAACACATTGGAGGAAGATTAAAAAAGTCTTATAAAAATCCAGTGTTCATCTCGCACCGGTGCATATGTTTCTCCACCTTTATAAAGATTCTTTTTAAGAGAACACTTCTCCTGCATTTGAAATAGATTCAGGTTTTTCCCCTCTAAGCTTGAAGTCAACACTGTAAAAGAAATGATGAATTTAAGATCTGAAACCTGTTTATTCCATTAACAATGCATGATATTATGTCGTACAAAATTGTTGCTGAACGTGAAGCTTAGTAAAATATGTACTAATATGAAAAATCAACATTGAAATGCAATTTCATTTGACAAATACACCGGAGCTTAAGTTACGTTGCTGCACAAGTCTCTCCTCTCCCAACATCATTTATTCCCTGCCTAGAATATTTGCACACATTGCTCATCTCAACTCTATTGGGGTTAGAGTCATTGAGTCGTGCAGCGTGGAAACAGGTCCTTCTACCCAACTTACCCACACCGACCAACATGTCCCATCTACACTGGTCCCACCTGCCATCTACACTGGTCCCACCTGCCTATGGGCGTTTGGCCCATATCCTTCTAAACCTGTCCTATCCATGCACCTGCCTAATTGTTTCTCAAACGTTGCGATAATCTCTGCTGCAACTACCTGCTCACTTGCATACACCCACCGCCCTCTGCGTGAGAAAGGTACCTTTCAGATTCCGATTAAATCTTGAATAAATTGAAGAATTTCTGAAGAAGGGTCTCGACCCGAAACGTCACCCATTCCTTCTCTCCTGAGATGCTGCCTGACCCGCTGAGTTACTCCAGCATTTTGTGAATAAATACCTTCGATTTGTACCAGCATCTGCAGTTATTTTCTTATATATATATATATATATATATATATATATATAGATCTTGAATAAAAGTCACCACGATGCCTTCTTGTTACCTCAGCCACCCTTTCTGCAACAAGAGTAAAATATCACTGTGATACGTCACATGCAAAACTAAATTATAAAGTAAAGTAAGGTCTGAGGAAGAGTGCCGACCCAAAACGTTGCCAGTCCTTGCCCTCCAGAGATGCTGCCTGACCTGCTGAGTTACTCCGCCATTTTGTATTCTACGCAAGATTCCAGCATCTGCAGTTCCCTGTGCCTACGTTTTACTGTTCCACTGTGAAATCTTACCAAGGCATGCCTACTTTGGAGAAGTTTTCCTCCTCTCTGTGAGGGGGGTTCTGTGAGACCCTCTCTCACTGCTCCCCCTCTGTGATTCCTGCTGTTCCCCTGCACTTCGACCGCGCTCTGACCCAGGCACTGCCACGTGTGTTTCCTCAGCACTCTCCTGCGGCCACCATCTTGTGCCACGTGGCTTCCAACTCTGTTTCCTGGTGAGCCTTTGCCCACCCAAACCCCTCCCTCCCTGTCACCTGTATCCAACTATCACTTGCCTCTCACACCACAATCAATCCTAAGAAGAGTCCCGACAGTGTGTTGTTGGGCAGCTGGAACATATTGATTGGGGTGGTGTGTAAGAAAGGAACTGCAGATGCTGGTTTAAACCGAAGATAGACAATAGACAATAGACAATAGACAATAGGTGCAGGAGTAGGCCACTCGGCCCTTCGAGCCAGCACCGCCATTCAATGTGATCATGGCTGATCATTCTCAATCAGTACCCCGTTCCTGCCTTCTCCCCATACCCCCTGACTCCGCTATCCTCAAGAGCTCTATCTAGCTCTCTCTTGAATGTATTCAGAGAATTGGCCTCCACTGCCCTCTGAGGCAGAGAATTCCACAGATTCACAACTCTCTGACTAAAAAAGTTTTTCCTCATCTCTGTTCTAAATGGCCTACCCCTTATTCTTAAACTGTGGCCCCTGGTTCTGGACTCCCCCAACATTGGGAACATGTTTCCTGCCTCTAACATGTCCAACCCCTTAATAATCTTATACGTTTCGATAAGATCCCCTCTCATCCTTCTAAATGCCAGTGTATACAAACCTAGTCGCTCCAGTCTTTCAACATATGACAGTCCCGCCATTCCGGGAATTAACCTAGTAAACCTACGCTGCACGCCCTCAATAGCAAGATAGACACAAAACGCTGGAGTAACTCAGCGGGACAGGCAGCATCTCTGGAGAGAAGGAATGGGTGACGTTTCGGGTCGAGCAGCATCTCTGGAGAGAAGAAATGGGTGACGTTGGTTGAGGCAGATAAAAATTTGGCATTTAAGGGACTTTGGATATGTGCATGGATTTGCAAGGAATAGGTTATATGCAAACAGATAAGAATTGGTCTTGGCATCATTTTTGGCACAGACATTGTGGGGGAAAAGGTATGTTCTTGTGCTGTACTGTCCTATATTCTATGATTTAACATAGTTTTGCTCTCACTCTGCACTTATAAGACACCTTGAGATGATTCTCCTTTAAAGAGATTAGACTAGTCTGAAGAAGGGTCCCGACCCAAAACAGGTGGCTGTGGAGGCCAAGACACTGGGTATTTTTAAAGCGGAGATTGAAAGGTTCTCTATTAGCAAAGAGGTCATTAGGCAATTTGGCCCATCAAGTATATTCTACCATTCAATCATGGCTGATCTGTCTCTCCCTCTCAACCCCATTCTCCTACTTTCTCCCCATAACCCCTGACACCCGTACTAATCAATCTTAATCAATCTACAGTGTGCCTTAAAGATATCCATTGACTTGGCCTCCACGGCCTTCTGTGGCCCTCTGACTAAATAAATTCCTTCTCCCTCCTAAAATAACCTCCAGAGGCTATTGCCTCTGGTTCTAGACTCTCCCACTAGTGGAAACATCCTCTCCACATCCACTCCATCCAGGCCTTTCACCATCCGGTAAGTTTGCAAAGAGGCGTGGTCTGGTAGGGTTAATTGGCGACTGGATTTCACCCCGGTCGGCAAGGGAGTTGCAGAACCTGGGGGGGGGGGCAATGAAACAGGACTGTGGGCAGCCATAAAAATTGATCTCAGCCTTGCATTAGCCTCACGGCGTGCTTAATGGTTTGCGCTACAACGACTGGGATAATGGTATGAGCAACGGGAAAAAAAAAAGGATGACTTCATCGCTAGAAAGAATGAACTGAACAGCGGGCCCCGAACCACTGAGGCAGAAGGGCTGAGCAAGATGGAGGAGAAACCAAAGCAGAAACGAGAGGTCATCTCTGGGAATATCATTTCCTTTGCGAGCGAAATGAAATCATTCAGAGCAGATCTGGACATGCTTGCCAGCAGTGGAGGGTGTAAGGTGACATTACCGTTAATGGAGATGTAGAGTAGACCTTAAACAAATACGATAGAGCAGGTCACAGAAGCATTAGGCAAAAATGGATGCACGCCAAGTGGAATTAGATAGCCCTGCCTCCCAGAAAAGCACTGAATATATCCAAAATTGGTGCTTTATCCGCGAATAAATTCTTTGTCGGTTAGAATATGACTGTCGTCCGCGGGGAATGATCTTACAATCAGATTATTGAGACAAATTAATAACTCCTTTGCTGTTTTCCGATCTCTTGGAACGTAGGCAGCGTTTGAAAGGAAGTGCTGATGAAGTTACTGCAGAGCTGGCTTGGAGGGTTATGGATTCTGGCTGTGCAAAGGCATTGCATTAGCAGAATCAGCTGAGATTAATTGATCACTAAATCATCCTTGTGTGTTTGTTGGCATCAAATCAGCATCGGCTCAGTGTTGCTTGAGAGAATGGAAGACATTCAAATAAAGTTAAAGGCCTCCATCGCCAATCGGGAGCAAGATATGGTTCCCTAAAGTTGACGGATGAATCTTCAGGCTGCAACCTGCCAGCTGCTGTTCATTCAGGTCCTGCCTGCCAGGTCCTGCCTGCATTTTAAACAAATTGCTGTGGTATTGTTACTGTAGATTCATTCGAGCTGGTTCATGAGTTTCCAATATATATTCTTCATCTTTTGTTCGGTCAGCAGTCAATTGGAAATTTTCGACAGCCGATTTCTTAAAGCAAAATGAAAGGAAAATGAACCTCCAATGTACTTGAGTTTTATTGCCGATTTTGGTATTTTTCTAAGTGAAAACAAAAATGTCTTAATACTTTGGCCTGCGGGAGTGTTCACCAGTTTAGTGGCCTCTGTAAAATGTCTGTCCTGCGAGGGGAAAGAGGGATAACATGGAACTAGTGTGAGCAGGTGGTCCGCACGGAGTTTGCACGCTCTCCCCGTGACCTGCGTGGGTTTTCTCCGGGTGCTCCGGTTTCCTCCCACACTCCAAAGATGTACAGGTTTGGAGGTTCTTTGGGCTTCGGTAAAATTGCAATTTGTCCCTAGTGTGTGTAGGATAGTGCTAGTGTACGGGGAGATCGCTGGTCGGCACGGACCTGATGGGCCGAAGGGCCTGTTTCCGGCCTGTATCGCTAAAATAAACTAAACTAAGATTTTAATGTCGAGGCTTTATCTGTTTTCTTTGCTGGACCATGAAAGATCCTTGAATACAAGCAGGTTTCTTTGTCAATTTTACCCCCCCCCCAAGTCAATATCAATTAAAAAGGTCATTTGTTCCACTTCCAGTTCAGCAGTGATTGTATCAGAAAAAAATACCATGCGCTGGAGTAACTCACCAGGTCTGGCAGCATCTGTGGAGAACATGGACAGGTGGCGTTTCAGGTCTGGACCTTTCTGCAGGAGAAGTGTCCTAACTGAAAACCCATACTGGTTTCAAATTAGCTCCGTCAACGAACATGATCGACCAATAGAACAGCAATGACTGAAGAAGGGTCCCGATCCAAACGTCTGTTGAAAGATGTGCTGGCTCTGGAGAGGGTCCAGAGGAGGTTTACAAGAATGATCCCAGGAATGTGTGGGTTAGCATATGATGTGCGTTTGACAGCACTGGGCCTGTGCTCGCTGGAGTTTAGAGGGTTGAGGGGGGGACCTCATTGAAACTTGCCGAATAATGAAAGGCATAGATAGAGTGGATGTGGAAAGGACGTTTCAACTGGTGGGAGACTCTAGGACCAGAGGTCACGGCCTCAGAATTAAAGGGTGTACTTTTAGAAAGGAGGTGAGGAGTAACTTCTTTAGTCAGAGGATAGTTAATCTGTGGAATTCATTACCACAGAGGGCTGTGGAGGCCAAGTCAGTGGATATTTTTAAGGCAGAGATAGACAAATTCTTGACTAGAACGGGTGTCAAGGGTTATGGGGAGAAGGCAGGAAAATGGGATTAGGAAGCAGAGATCAGCCACGATTAGACTCGATGGGCCGAATGGCCTAATTCTACTCTTATAACTTGTGAACCTGTGTCACAGGTCTATTCCCTGCACAGATGCTGCGTGACTCTCTGAGTTAGACCAGCATCTTGCGTTTTGCTCATGATTCCAGCACCTGCAATTCCTTTGTGTCCCCTTTCTTTCTCCCCTTTGGAACTCGTCTGACCGCTCCAGACTGCCCACGGTCACATTTTTCCTTGTGTCACGTTTGCCACACGATTCAACTTTCTGTGTGAAATGCTTCCTTGAGTTTTGGTTTAACAGGCCAGCAGCGATGTTCCTTTTATTGACTTTAACTTCAACGAGTTGTGCAGGTCAGGAGTCGGACAGCTAGTTTTGTTGGAGTGACAGTGAGCTTTGATCTTCCCATTGGTATTAATCTTGCAGGGGGCCATTGTTTCAGTTTGGTGTTTCCATTATTTTCCAATCTGTCAGATCTTGGGTCTGAATCACACCACCCAGCGATTTGTCAATGATCTCTCTTGTCCATCCATGGGGCGTGCGTTTGGCCTGGTGCCAAGAACCTCCGGAGTTGTCAAGGATCCTCTTTGTCCTTGTTCGATCAGCGTCGAGTTGTGGCGTATCTTAAAGAGACAGTGCCCTGTTAAAATCACAGGACGGCACCAGAATCAGAGTTCAGCCAGTGGTCGCATTAAGCGCAGCAGCTAATAATCTTTTGATCTAAGGGCGGAAAGGGGGAGAATGTGCATACTCCATACAGACAGCGGTAGAGTTGCTGCCTTACAGCGCCAGAGAACCGGGTCTCTGCCGGAGAACCTTCTCCCTCTCGCCCCACACCCACCCCTCTCGCCTCCCTTCATCCCACCCCTGTGCTCCACCTGTTTCTCTCCTCCACACCTGGCACGGTGGCGCAGCGGTGAAGTTGCTGCCTCACAGCGCCAGAGACCCGGGTTCAATCCTGACCACGGGTGCTGTCTGTACGGAGTTTGTACGTTTTCCCCATGACCTGCGTGGGTTTTCTCCGGGAGCTCCGGTTTCCTCCCACACTCCAAAGACGTACAGGTTTGTAGGTTTATTGGCTTCTTTAAAATTGTAAATTATCCCTAGTGTGAAGGATAGTGCTCGTGAAAGGGGGAAGATCGCTGGTCACCATGGATCTGGTGGGCTGAAGGGCCTGTTTCCATGCCGTATCTCTAAAGTCTGAAGGATTAAAAATAATTCAAGAAGAACAATAAAGAAAGCCATAAGTGGATTCAAATGTGCGTTCTCCCTGTGACTGCATGGATTTTCTCCAGGTTTCTCTGGTTTTACTCCCACACTCTAAAGACGTACAGGTTTGTAGGTTAGTTGGCTTCTGTAAAATTGTAAATTGTCCCCAGTGTAGGTAATGGTCTGAAGTTGGAAGTGGACCTTTGGTCCTGTGCCCTCGTGAAGAGTCTGTGGAGTGTGGGAGGAAACCAGAATACCGGGGGGAGAACTCACGCGGGTCACGGGGAGAATGTAAATAGTCCATACAGACAGCACCCGTAGTCAGGATCAATCTCGGGTCTCATCACTTCATATGTTTACTTTAGTTTAGTTTAGAGATGCAGCGCGGAAACAGGCCCTTCGGCCCACCGAGTCCGCGTCGACCAGCGATCCCCGCACACTAACACTATCCCACACACACACTGGGGACAATTTACATTTATACCAAGTCAATTAACCTACAAAACTGCACGTCTTTGGAGTGTGGGAGGAAACAGAAGATCTCGGAGAAAACCCACGCAGGTCATGGGGCGAACGTGCAAACTCCGTGCAGACAGCACCCGTATTCGGGTTCGAACCCGGGCCTCTGGCACTGTAAGGCAGTAGCTCTACCACTGCACCGACGTGCTGCTAGGTTCTAGGTACAGAATTAGGCCATTCGGTCCATCAAGTCTACTCCGCCATTCAATCATGGCTGATCTATCTCTCCCTCTCAACCCCATTCTCCTGCCTTCTCCCCGTAACCCATTGTGATTCTCTGGCGCTGTAAGGCAGCAACTCTACCGCTGCGCCATGGTTTGTAGACTGAAAACTCAGAATGTGTTTACTTTTACGAGTGGAGGAAAAAAATGAAAGAGCTATCCATTTATATCTTTCTTGATGCGCTCCTTCAAGGACACGTCTGCCCATCGCCTGAGTGAGCTTTACTGCCAAATTATACATAATGTGCCTATAAAATATCTGAAAACAGGATCATGATACGTAAACCTAAGTAATGAAACTATGGTGAGAAGTTTCCTATCTTTTAATGCACATGTGGAATGATGAACAGCCCCTAAAGCTCACTTTACAATGTCATTTTATCTTACACAGACTAGTGTGCTGTGGTAAGATCACAGTCCATTTCCGCAGGTAGCTTCCATCATTCTGATATGTCTCATTCCAGTTCTTGGTTCTGGTAATTCACTTTGCACAGGGCTTGCTCTGATATTTTCGAGAGATGCACAGAGTCTTGCGTTGAATGAACAATGCACCGTCCTTCTTTCTCACGGCAGCCCGTTGTTTCGAGAGTGATTCATTGGCTCTCAAGCGCTCCAGGGTGTCACATGAAGGATGTTTTGCAAATACAAATGATCTCTTTCTGTATGGAAGTTTCAAATGCTGACTGCACGTGAGATGGGAGATTTGCAGCAATCGGTGGGATCACTGAGGTGTGTGGCCGTGCTGTGACTTTAGCCTTTCGACTTTAGAGATAGAAACACAGAAACATAGAAAATAGGTGCAGGAGTAGGCCATTCGGCCCTTCGAGCCTGCACCGCCATTCAATATGATCATGGCTGATCATCCAACTCAGTATCCTGTACCTGCCTTCTCTCCATACCCCCTGATCCCTTTAGCCACAAGGGCCACATCTAACTCCCTCTTAAATATAGCCAATGAACTGGCCTCAACTACCTTCTGTGGCAGAGAATTCCACAGATTCACCACTCTCTGTGTGAAAAAAAACTTTCTCATCTCGGTCCTAAAAGACTTCCCCCTTATCCTTAAACTGTGACCCCTTGTTCTGGACTTCCCCAACATCGGGAACAATCTTCCCGCATCTAGCCTGTCCAACCCCTTAAGAATTTTGTAAGTTTCTATAAGATCCCCCCTCAATCTTCTAAATTCCAGCAAGTACAAGCCGAGTCTATCCAGTCTTTCTTCATATGAAAGTCCTGCCATCCCAGGAATCAATCTGGTGAACCTTCTCTGTACTCCCTCTATGGCAAGATTGTCTTTCCTCAGATTAGGAGACCAAAACTGTACGCAATACTCCAGGTGTGGTCTCACCAATGCCCTGTACAACTGCAGCAGAACCTCCCTGCTCCTATCCCACACTCCAAAGACGTACAGGTATGTAGGTTAATTGGCTGGGTAAATGTTAAAATTGTCCTTAGTGGGTGTAGGATAGTGTTAATGTGCGGGGATCACTGGGGCGGCACGGACTTGGAGGGCCGAAAAGGCCTGTTTCCGGCTGTATATATATGATATGATATGATGTGATATACTCAAATCCCCTCGCTATGAATGCCAACATACCGTTGGCTTTCTTCACTGCCTGCTGCACCTGCATGCCTACTTTCCAGAACGGAGACGCGACCTTTGTTCTGTGCCGTGTCTCCGTTCCCGTTGCGGCCTACCACCACCGGCCATGCACCTGGGACCACCTGGGTCTCTGGTTCGCAGAGCCCGCGGTCCGGACTCACCACCTGCGGCGCTGGCTGCCTGCGAATGCTGCGGGAACGGCTGCGACTCGTCTCCGGAGGCTCCGGCGCGGGCCGCGTGGACGTCGGAAGCCCGCAGGCCCCTGGATGGGGGCCGACATCGGGAGCTCCGGCAGCGGCAGAGGCAACGTGTTCGCCCGCCCCGAATCGCGGGGCTTGGGTCGGCCTGCCACGGGCCTTTCACTATCGGGCGCGGCCTGAAATAGGCCGCGGGATTTTTTTTCACCGCCCAGCGGGGGCTTCAATATCGGGAGCCCCGACCGCCCCGACGTGGCAACTCCAACAGCCTGACCGCGGGACAAGACGGCAGGGAAGAGAAAAAGACATTCTGGCCTTCCATCACAGTGAGGAGGGACTGGAGGAGACTCACTGTGATGGATGTTTCTTTTTGTTTGGTGTTAGTTGTGATTGTATGTGTTATTGCATTTTTATTGATTAATCTTATTGGTCTTATTGTTCAACTGTGGGTAATGTTTCATATTACTACACATTTATGTGTATGTAACAAATAAACGACTATTGACTATTGATTGATTGGTGTACCACGACACCCAGGTCTCGCTGCATCTCCCCTTCTCCTAATCGGCCACCATTCAGATAATAGTCTGCTTTCCTGTTCTTGCCACCAAAGTGGATAACCTCACATTTATCCACATTATACTGCATCTGCCATGCATTTGCCCACTCACCTAACCTATCCAAGTCGCGTTGCAGCCTCCTAGCATCCTCCTCGCAGCTAACACTGCCCCCCGTATTGTATTGCACTGAATCACTCTCCTTCCAAAAAGAGATAGATACAGCGTGGAAACAGGCCCATCGGCCCACCGAGTCCGTGCCGACCAGCGATCACCCCGTACACTAGCAGAACATGCAAACTGGCGTTAGGGGTTCACGGGAAGACGGCAGAGGAATGGGGTTGAGAGGGAGAGATAGATCGGCCGCGATTGAGTGGCGGAGTAGACGCGATGGGCCGAATGGCCTAATTCTGCTCCTATAATTTGTGAAGTTATGAAACTCCGTGGAGACAGCACCAGAGGTCAGGATGGAAGCAGGGTCTCCAGCGCTGTGAGGCCGCGGCTCGTCAGGCCGAGCCAGTGCTCACCTCTCTCACAGCATTGTAGATGCACTTTCTGCGTGGAGGGGTTTGTTTTTGGAAGGAGAGTGATTCAGTGCGACACAAACACATCTCTCTGCCTCTAACATGATGCTTTGTGTAACTGTATCCTGGCACATGACCCTGTCAGCAAGCTGATGTCGGAGCCTGCAGGCAAGTAGGTTTGGCCGTTCCGCGCTACATTTTCTTTATTTTTCAAGAGTGCGCCCAGTCGCCCTTTTGATCCGGGCTTCACTTCCTTCATTCCAAATACTGAACGCATTCAAGCCGTTAACAGCTGCTGACCTCTGGAGGTCTTTGCCAGGGTTGGCTTGGCTCGATCTTTTGTTTGAGTTACTCTAAATGCTTGTGGTCTTCTCCACTGAGGTCAAGTGCAACCGCGGAGCTGGTGGTAACTTTGCAAGTGACCCTCATTCCCTTTCTCTCCCCCTTTGATGCTTATAGAACACAGAACTGGCTATTAAACACTGCAACCTCCAAATAAGCTCTGAACTACATAGACTTGGGGCATAAGAAAATAACTGCAGATGCTGGTACAAATCGATTTATTCACAAAATGCTGGAGTAACTCAGCAGGTCAGGCAGCATCTCGGGAGAGAAGGAATGGGTGACGTTTCGGGTCGAGACCCTTCTTCAGACTGATGTCGGGGGCGGGACAAAGGAAGGGTATAGGTGGAGACAGGAAGATAGAGGGAGATCTGGGAAGGAGGAGGGGAAGGGAGGGACAGAGGAGCTATCTGAAGTTGGAGAAGTCGACGTTCATACCACCGGGCCGCAAACTGCCCAGGCGAAATATGAGGTGCTGCTCCTCCAATTTCCGGCGGGCCTCACTATGGCACTGGAGGAGGCCCATGACAGAGAGGTCAGACTGGGAATGGGAGGGGGAGACTTGGGGCCATTGGTTTTGTCTTTTTGCACTTTTATTGTCTGCTTTTTATGCGTATTTGTCCATATGTACAAGCGCACAGTTACCAATTGCATTGAATATATCAGGTATCACAAAATGCTGGAGTAACTCAGCAGGTCAGGCAGCATCATAGGAGAGAGGGAAAGGGTGGCGTTTCGGGCAGAGACCCTAACTGCATTGAATAAGTACATAAGTGAAGGTTTAATGGCGGCAGGGGTCGGTTGGGTTGAATTACCTGTAACTGTGAAACTGGGCTGTTTTGTACAATGTTATGTTGAAAGACTGGAGTGACTAGGCTTGTATACACTGGAATTTAGAAGGATGAGAGGGGATCTTATCGAAACGTATAAGATTATTAAGGGGTTGGACACGTTAGAGGCAGGAAACATGTTCCCAATGTTGGGGGAGTCCAGAACCAGGGGCCACAGTTTAAGAATAAGGGGTAGGCCATTTAGAACGGAGATGAGGAAAAACGTTTTCAGTCAGAAACAGGCCCTTCGGCCCACCGAGTCCGCGCCGACCAGCGATCCCCGTACACTAACACTATCCTACACCCACTAGGGACAATTTACTCTTATACTAAGCCAATTAACCTACAAACCTGTACGTCTTTGGAGTGTGGGAGGAAACCGGAGCACCTGGAGAAAACCCACGTGGTCACGGGGAGAAAGTACAAACTCCGTACAGACAGCACCCATAGTCAGGATCGAACCCCGGTCTCCGGTGCTGTGAGGCAGCAACTCTGCCACTGTGCCACCCTGCAACTAATTCACTTTTAGCACAATCTTCATTGGCATCAGTTAGTTCCGGAAGAATTGTCAATCTCCTTCCAGATTCGTCCCTTCCCCTCCCGTCTGACTGCACTTCTAAACATCTTGCAGGTGGATGTAAGGCCTTAGTCCACGAGCTTGCTCAGCGAATGTATAATTCACGTATGTTCTATGGTCTATTAACCATGATACAAGTGGCCGTGGCAGCTCATAGCTCACACCAGGGCAGTTTAATTACTGCCATTGATCCTGCTTCACAGCTCGGGGGGTAAATGTGACGTTAATACGTCGTTCTTACTTTACTTTGTGGAGCAGCTGCAGAAATATACTTCACATCGTGGCCAGACCTGGAGATTTGAGACTCACACCCTGAAGCGTGCAGTACAATGGAGTAATTGTAACTGGGAAGGAATGGGCTTGTGTTTTGTTTTTTAATCAACGCTCTCTTGTAATTCCTTTTACAGAGAGTGGTGAGATCATGGACCTTGCGGTTGACACAAATACCACAAAGGCATTCAATAACAACGTAGATCTGTGTAGCTCCTTTAAGGTCTAAGATCCCTCAAGGAGCTTGATTCAACCAAAATTCAACGTTGAAAATAATGGACACAAGTGCTGGAGTAACTCGATGCATCAGGCAGCAACTGTAGAGAATATGCATTGATGGTGTTTCGGATTGAGGTCCTTCTTCATACTCTGGAGAACTTAGATGGGTGACATTTCGGGTTGGGACCGTTCTTCGAACTCTGGAGAACTTGGATGGGTGACATTTCGGGTTGGGACCGTTCTTCAAACACTGGAGAACTTGGATGGGTGACATTTCAGGCTGGGACTCTTCTTCAGACTCTGGAGAACTTAGATGGGTGACATTTCGGGTTGGGACCCTTCTGCAGAAGGGTTTGTGTCCCCGAGTTACTTCAGCAATTTGTGTCGTTTGGTGTAAACCAGCATATGCAGTTCCTTGTTTCTATACAATGATTCCTCATGGGTTAGGTGCCACAATGGTTAAGATACTTCGAGTAGAATCCAAAGAACTAGACCATTGCTCCAGAGAAACAGGTTCAAATCCCAGCATGGTATCTGGGGGATTCAATAAAATAAATCTGGAATCTAAAACTTTGTATTAATAATAATGATAACCGTGAAACAACTAGGCCCAGTGCCGACAAACGCTCATCATAGGTTAACTTACCCATACCTGGGATCATTCTTGTAAACCTCCTCTGGAGCCTCTCCAGAGCCAACACATCCCCGGAATGGCGGGACTGTCGTATGTTGAAAGACTGGAGCGACTAGGCTTGTGTACACTGGAATTTAGAAGGATGAGAGGAGATCTTATCGAAACGTACAAGATTATTAAGGGGTTGGACACGTTAGAGGCAGGAAACATGTTCCCAATGTTGGGGGAGTCCAGAACCAGGGGCCACAGTTGAAGAATAAGGGGTAGGCCATTTAGAACTGAGATGAGGAAAAACTTTTTTCAGTCAGAGAGTTGTGAATCTGTGGAATTCTCTGCCTCAGAAGGCAGTGGAGGCCAATTCTCTGAATGCATTCAAGAGAGAACTAGATAGAGCTCTTAAGGATAGCGGAGTCAGGGGGTACGGGGAGAAGGCAGGAACGGGGTACTGATTGAGAATGATCAGCCATGATCACATTGAATGGCGGTGCTGGCTGGAAGAGCCGAATGGCCTCCTCCTGCACCTATTGTCTATTGTCAATTGTCTATCCTTCCTCAGATATGGGGTGGGTGCCCAAATCTGAGCCCACATCCCTCTAAACCTTTCCTGTCCATGTACCTGCCTAAACGTCTTTTAAATGTTGTTATAGCTTCTGCCTCAACTACTTCCCGTGAGTGCTCACTCCATGTATCCACCATCCTCTGTGTGAAAAAGTTGCCCCTCAGGTTCCTATTAAATCATTTCCCTCTGACCTTTAAACAATGTCTTCTGGTTTCTGATTTCCCTACTCTGGGTAAAAGACTCTTTGCATCTTCCCTGTGTATTCCACCCATGATCTTGTCCCCCACCTCTATAAGACCATCCCTCATCCTCCCGTGCTACAAGGAATAGAGGCCTAGCCAGAAATTCATAAACATTCATCAAGATCATTGCTTGTTTTCCACCCCAACATTACTTTCCTTTCCCATCCCTACAAGCACTTGGTTCCTCCAACGTCCAAATATCTATCAATCCTGGTTTTGAACCAAATCTACTAATCGCCTTTCACGGCCTTCTTGGGTAGAGAATTCCAAATATTCACCATTTTCTTCTCATTTCCCTGAACCTGTCCATGGCCTTGCACTTTTTCTCTCTGATGTGTTGGCGCTACAACACTATATTCTGCAGTCTGGCATTTTTCTTTTTGCAATACCAGCTGTACTTGTGTCCAACTTTGTACTCATGTACAGTATGACTTGATCTGACTGGATAGCAGGCAAACAAAGCTTTTCACAGTATCTCGCTCGGTACACGCAACAATAATAAACCAAAATCAATACCCATTTCAGTTTTAACCGGGCTGCCTCTTATTTTAAAACCATAATCCTTAACTCTACACTCCTTAGCTGGGGAAACATTTGCCCTGGATTCACCCAACTGAGCCCTCTTAGAGCTTTTTATGTTCCAATTGATGAAATTAGAATCTGCAATCCATCCTCATATGATAGAATCATACTGGCGAATCTTCACTGCTTTCCCTCTATAGCAAGTATACTAGTTAAGTTTAGTTTAGAGATACAGCGCGGAAACAGGCCCTTCAGCCCGCCGAATCCGCACCGACCAGCGATCCCCCCATATTTACACTATCCTACGCTGGGGACAATTTTACATTTATTCCAAGCCAATCAACCTACAAACCTGTACGTCTTTGGAGTGCGGGAGGAAACTGAAGATCTCGGAGTAAACCCACGCAGGTCACGGGGAGAACGTGCAAACTCCGTACAGACAGCGCCCGGAGTCAGGATCGAACCCGGGTCTCCGGCGCTGTGAGGCAGCAACTCTACCGCTGCGCCCTGTATTACTTTTCCAGTAAGAAGACCAAAATTGTGCACAGAGCACCAGGTGAGATCTGACCAAGGTTATGTGTATTTGGAGCAAAATACCTTTATTATACTGAAATCCTCTCGCAATAGCAGTCAACATATCATTTGCCTTCTTAAATGTCCACTGGCCTGCATGACTTGTGTAGAAACACACCCTGGCCCCTTTCAGCATCAACTATTTGGAATCTCTCGCCATTTAAAAAATACTCAGTATTTCTATTTCTTTCTGTTGTACATCCGCACCTTGTGAGTGAAAGAAATAAATATCGCAGAAGGTCACATAACCAAAAGCTTGGCAAAAGGGTCCCGACCCGAAATGTCACCTATCTACGTTCTCCAGAAATGCTGCCTGAGCCGCTGAGTTACTCCAGCACTTTGTGTACAGTTTAGTTTAGGTTTGGAGATACAGCACAGAAACAGGGCTTTTGGCCGACTCAGTCCGTACTGACCATTATCACTACCCGACACACACTTGGGACAGATTTTCATTATACATTTATACCAAGCCAATTAACCTACAAACCTGTATGTCTTTGGAGTGTGGGAGGAAACCAAAGATCTCGGAGTAAACCCACGCAGGTCACGCAGGTCACGGGGAGAACGTGCAAACTCCGCACAGACAGCGCCTGTAGCCAGGATGGAACCTGGGTCTCTGTCGCTGTAAGGGGGCAACTCTACCTCTAAGCCACCGAGGCCAATTCTCTGAATGCATTCCAGAGAGAGCTGGATAGAGCTCTTAAGTATAGCGGAGTCAGGGGGTATGGGGAGGAGGCAGGAACGGGGTACTGATTGAGAATGATCAGCCATGATCACATTGAATGGCGGTGCTGGCTCGAAGGGCTGAATGGCCTCCTCCTGCACCTATTGTCTATTGTCTATTGTCTATCCTTCCTCAGATATGGGGCCCAAAACTGCTCACAATACTCCAGGTGTGGCCTGACCAGTGCCCTGTAAAGTTTCAGCATTACATCCTTGAATACATATTCATACATATTATATGCCACAGTAGGCTGTGGAGGCAGTCAGTGGATATATTTAAGGCAGAGATAGATTCTTTATTAGTACGGGTGTCAGAGGTTATGGGGAGAAGGCAGGAGAATGGGGTTAGGAGGGAGAGATAGATCAGCCATGATTGAGTAGCAGAGTAGACGTTTAGAGATACAGTGCGGAAACAGGCCCTTTCGGCCCACCGGGTCCGCGCATTAACACTATCCTACATCCACTAAGAACAATTTTTACATTTACCAAGCCAATTAACCTACAAACCTGCACGTCTTTGGAGTGTGGGAGGAAACCGAAGGTCTCGGAGAAAACCCACGCAGGTCACGGGGAGAACGTACAAACTCCGTACAGACAGCACCTGTAGTCGGGATTGAACCCGGGTCTCCGGCGCTGCATTCGCTGTAAGGCAGCAACTCTACCGCTGTGCCACGTGATGGGCTGAATGGCCTATTTCTACTCCTATCACTTATGATCCTATGAACTTATGATCTTATGATATTCCAGACAAGGGCGCTGAGAGCTGAAACTAGCACTCTGTGGAGCGGTGACAATTGAAATGGAAATGGTCACCACAAAAATGAATTTACAGCGTGCATTCATGATGGTTTTCCTTGAGCTATGCATTAAGGCACCAACCTGGGGAACAGACTATTTTGAAACTGGTAATGCGTATTAAGACAGGTTTAATAAGTGTAAGAAAATAACTGCAGATGCTGGTACAAATCGAAGGTATTTATTTCACAAAATGCTGGAATAACTCAGCAGGTCAGGCAGCATCTCCTGAGATGCTGCCTGACCTGCTGAGTTACTCCAGCATTTTGTGAAATAAAAGACAGGTTTAATAATTGATTTAAGAGTAAAAGATCCTTTGGGAAACAGTGACCAGAACATTTAGTATTCCGTTTAAGAGTGAGAAATGTAAGTATAAAACACAAATCTTATTTTAATTTAAGTTAGCGACACAGTGTGGAAACAGGCCCTCCGGCCTACCAAGTCCACATCGACCATGAATCCCTGCACACTCGTTCTATGTTACCCCACTTTCACAGTTCTCCACGCTGGGGGAAATTTGCGGAAGGCAATTAACCTACAAACCTGCTTGTCTTTGGGATGTGGGAGGAAACCGGAGCACCCGGAGAAAACCCACGCAGTTACAGGGAGAACGTGCAAACTCTGCATGGACAACAACCCAGAGTCAGGATCAAACCAGGTCTCTGGTCGCTGTGAGGCAGCAGGTCTGCCGCCGTGCCACTATTAAACTTAACAAAGGGGAATTACAAATGAGACAGTTGGCTTAAAGTGGGATGGGGAACCAGGCTAGAAGGTAGGATAATAAATACTGTAGATGTTAAGGATATAATTTGTGACTCTCAGAAAAAAATATATTCAATTGAGTGGAAAGATTCTGAAGAAGGGAATGAACCAAGGAAGAAAAGGAGGATAATAAGTTGAAAGAGAAAAGATATGGCAGATATTTATGATATGAATTCAGAATGCAGCAAAGTGGTAGCAGACCCGGGTTCGATCCTGACCACGGGTGCTGTCTGTACGGAGTTTGTACGTTTTCCGCATGACCTGCGTGGGTTTTCTCCGGGAGCTCCGGTTTCCTTCCACACTCCAAAGACGTGCAGGTTTGTAGGTTTATTGGCTTCTTTAAAATTGTAAATTATCCCTAGTGTGAAGGATAGTGTTCGTGAAAGGGGGAAGATCGCTGGTCACCATGGATCTGGTGGGCTGAAGGGCCTGTTTCCATGCCGTATCTCTAAAGTCTGAAGGATTAAAAATAATTCAAGAACAATAAAGAAAGCCATAAGTGGATTCGAATGGGAAACATTAGGGGAATGCTACGGTCAGGCAAACGCCTCCGCTGTCACACTGTGAAAACGGAGAGGATGAGACGGAGTTTCTTCCCACAGGCCATCAGGACTGTTAACTATTATAACACCAGGGACTAAATTTTCTTTTCTGCATTAATGTTAATTTATATGCTGTAATTGTAACTTTTTTTTTTGCGCAATCCGCAGGCATTGCCACTTTCATTTCACTGCACATCGTGTACGTGTATGTGACAAATAAACTTGATTTGACTTGACTTGACTTGACTTGAACCAGAGGACATAGGCTTAAGGTGAGGAGGGAAAGATTTAATAGGACTTTTTTACACAAAGGGTGGTGGGTGTATGGAACAAAATGCCAGAGGAGGTACTATCGCAATGTTTAAGAAGCATTTGGACAGGTACATGAATAGGACAGGTTTAGAGGGATACGGGTCAAACGCAGGCAGGTGGGACAAGTCTAGATGAGACTTGTTGGTCAGTGTGGGCAGGTTGGGCCTGTTTCCACGCTGGATGACTCTATGACTCCATGACTGTAAGGATAAAGACAATAGACAATAGACAATAGACAATAGACAATAGGTGCTGGAGTAGGCCATTCAGCCCTTCGAGCCAGCACCGCCATTCAATGCGATCATGGCTGATCACTCTTAATCAGTACCCCGTTCCTGCCTTCTCCCCATACCCCCTCACTCCGCTATCCTTAAGAGCTCTATCCAGCTCTCTCTTGAAAGCATCCAACGAACTGGCCTCCACTGCCTTCTGAGGCAGAGAATTCCACACCTTCACCACTCTCTGACTGAAAAAGTTCTTCCTCATCTCCGTTATAAATGGCCTACCCCTTATTCTTAAACTGTGGCCCCTTGTTCTGGACTCCCCCAACATTGGGAACATGTTTCCTGCCTCTAATGTGTCCAATCCCCTAATTATCTTATATGTTTCAATAAGATCCCCCCTCATCCTTCTAAATTCCAGTGTATACAAGCCCAATCGCTCCAGCCTTTCAACATACGACAGTCCCGCCATTCCGGGAATTAACCTAGTGAACCTACGCTGCACGCCCTCCATAGCAAGAATATCCTTCCTCAAATTTGGAGACCAAAACTGCACACAGTACTCCAGGTGCGGTCTCACCAGGGCCCGGTACAACTGTAGAAGGACCTCTTTTCTCCTATACTGAACTCCTCTTGTTACGAAGGCCAACATTCCATTGGCTTTCTTCACTGCCTGCTGTACCTGCATGCTTCCTTTCATTGACTGATGCATTAGGACACCCAGATCTCGTTGAACTCCCCGTCCTCCTAACTTGACACCATTCAGATAATAATCTGCCTTTCTATTCTTACTTCCAAAGTGAATAACCTCACACTTATCTACATTAAACTGCATCTGCCATGTATCCGCCCACTCACACAACCTGTCCAAGTCACCCTGCAGCCTTATTGCATCTTCCTCACAATTCACACAACCCCCCAGCTTAGTATCATCTGCAAATTTGCTAATGGTACTTTTAATCCCTTCGTCTAAGTCATTAATGTATATCGTAAATAGCTGGGGTCCCAGCACCGAACCTTGCGGTACCCCACTGGTCACTGCCTCCCATTCCGAAAGGGCCCCATTTATCCCCACTCTTTGCTTTCTGTCTGTCAACCAATTTTCTATCAATGTCAGTACCCTACCCCCAATACCATGTGCTCTAATTTTGCCCACTCATCTCCTATGTGGGACCTTGTCGAAGGCTTTCTGAAAGTCGAGGTACACCACATCCACTGACTCTCCCCTGTCAATTTTCCTAGTTACATCCTCAAAAAATTCCAGTAGATTTGTCAAGCATGATTTCCCCTTCGTAAATCCATGCTGACTCAGAATGATCCCGTTACTGCTATCCAAATGCTCAGCAATTTCGTCTTTTATAATTGACTCCAGCATCTTCCCCACCACAATAGACAATAGACAATAGACAATAGGTGCAGGAGGAGGCCATTTGGCCCTTCGAGCCAGCACCGCCATTCAATGTGATCATGGCTGATCATTTTCAATCAGTACCCCGTTCCTGCCTTCTCCCCATACCCCCTGACTCCGCTATCCTTAAGAGCTCTATCCAGCTCTCTCTTGAATGCATTCAGAGAATTGGCCTCCACTGCCTTCTGAGGCAGAGAATTCCACAGATTCACAACTCTCTGACTGAAAATGTTTTTCCTCATCTCAGTTCTAAAGCTATCAGGGACATAAAACTGATAATAATAGATCCTAGCAATGAAAAAGTCTCCTGACCCGAAACGTCACCTATCTATTTTCTCCAGGGATGCTGCCTGACCTGCTGAGTTACTCCAGCATTTTGTGTCCTTCTTTCATAAGTTGGATAACACTCTTGCAAAGTGCCCCATGGTCTTTTTCTTTGCTGAAAAACAATGCAGATGAAATGTGTAGGAAGGAACTGCAGGTGCTGCTTTACACCGAAGGTAGACTCAAAAAGCTGGAGTAACTCAGCGGGCCAGGCAGCATCTCTGGAGAAGAGGAATAGGTGACGTTTTGGGTCTGAAGAAGGGCATCGGCCTGAAACGCCACCTACCCCTTTTCTCCAGAGATGCTGCCTGACCCGCTGAGTATCTCCAGGTTCGTGTGTGTCTACGAATGCGGATAATTGCTGAGAGCAGATAATTGTGCAGTGAACAAGGGGTTTGGATGGAGTGGCCCAGTGCTTTGCAGAGCAGGAAGGCCGTGGACCTACAGTGCAGGGCAGGCTGAATTAAGTTACTTTAATGCTGAGGGCATTCCAATGGGTTGGCAGCGATTACCGGGCCAAGCTTCGAAATCCTAATTGCAGGTTGAGTGATTTCTCTTGGAAGTCTGCTGCAATCGATGTCAGGTTCAGCTGTGAAGCCTGTATGGCCAAATAGCCAGCAAACCCAGGCATTGCGTGTGTGCGTGTGTGTGCGCGCGTGTGTGTGTGAAAGTCGCTGGTATCCAACTATTTCCCAGCAGAAGTCAAAACTACTGACCTTGCAATTACATGTTATAACACAGCGTTCATTTGCGTTAATACAGTGAAGACAAGTTCTCCGCATTAACCGTGCTTTATGTGTCTAGTCATGTTGAAGACCTTAATTAAGTTCATGCTACAATTACATTCATAATTACTTTAAAAATAATTATAAACAATTTGCATCTCATCTGGGAGTAAACAAACATTCCCCAACTTGAGCTCCGAAGCTGTTACCTCAGCATCTAATTAAAGAAAGTGAAGACGTGAGTTTCTCCAACGCAGTAACTGAGTAGATTACTACACGGTTCATTCGGTATCTCTCCTACTAACGAGGGAGGTATATTTGCCAATAAATTGGACTGTTCAGTGTCGAGCACGCCAACGGTTCCACTGCTTTCGAAGAATTAGGAAGGTCGGCATTGTTGTGATATTGCAGGGACTACTTTGTTGTATCACAAGGACTACTTTGTTTGCCTGTGTAGTAACGTCTATATAAGAGAATGAGGTGATTAGAAACATAGACATAGAAACATAGAAAATAGGTGCAGGAGTAGGCCATTCGGCCCTTCGAGCCTGTACGCACCGCCATTCAATATGATCATGGCTGATCATCCAGCTCAGTAACCTATACCTGCCTTCTCTCCATACCCCCTGATCCCTTTAGCCACAAGGGCCACATCTAACTCCCTCTTAAATATAGCCAATGAAATGGAAACATAGAAATGAAATAGAAACATAGAAGGTTCCAGATGGCCATGGAATAAACAGCCTGGATTTAAGCTCCAGCATTATAACCTTTTAACCTCGTGTACTTGTGGTCCGTCCAGGGTCATAGCAAAGGTACAACAGATACCGGACCACGAAGTACAACAAGCATGTCCCACTCTCAACAACTCTCAGCAACTTCTACAGATGCGCCGTTTCAAGCATTTCATCGGGATGCGTCACAGCGCGGTTTGGGAACAGCTCCGCCCAAGGCCGCAAAAGGTACTGCAGAGAATCGTGGACGCAGCCCAGACTGTCACACAAACCAACCTCCCTTCCATTGAAATGTGTAGGGAGGAACTGCAGATGCTGGTTTAAACCGAAGATAGACACGGAAAAAAAAAGCTGGAGTAACTCAGCGGGTCAGGCAGCATCTCTGGAGAGAAGGAATGGGTGACGTTTCGGGTCGAGACCCTTCTTCAGACCAGTTAGGGAAAAGGGAAACGAGAGACATAGACAATGATGTGGAGAGATAAAGAACAATGAATGAAAGATATGTAAAAAAAGTAACGATGATAAAGGGAACAGTCCATTGTTAGCTGTGTGTTTGGTGAAAACGAGAAACTGGTGTGACTTTGGTGGGGGAGGGAGAGAGAGAGAGAGAGGGAATGCCGGGGTTACTTGAAGTTAGAGAAATCAATATTCATGCCACTGGACTGTAAGCTGCCCAAGCCCATTGTCATGGAGGAACAGCATCTCATATTTCGCTTGGGCAGCTCACAGTCCAATGATATCAATATTAAAGATCGACACAAAAAGCTGGAGTTCTCTCGCTTCAAGCCCAAACACACCAGGGTCAATTTACAAGTTTTACCGAAGCCAATTAACCTACAAAGCTGTGGATGGTTAGAGTGTGGACGGAAACCGGAGCACCCGGAGAAAACCCACACGGTCACTGGAAGAACGTGCAAACTCCTCACAGACAGCACCCGTAGTCAGGACCGAACGGAGGTCTCTGGCGCTGTAAGGCAGCAGTTCTACCACTGCCCCACCGTGCCACACGATCACTGATCAGCACAGACTCCGGGGGCAGAAGGGCCTGTTTCCACACGGCATCTCTAAATCCTAAACATAGTACACCAATAATTAGGAGGAAGAGCCCCGAAGACACTTAATAATAGTTTATTTTCTGCTCTGCACGGACACCTGGACTGATTATCACACATGAATCCCTGATCCAATTACTGAGATGGCTTGACACAGCTGTTTCAACGCGTTCTAGCTCACTCTGACGTACGTTGTGAGAACAGGGCATTTATCTTAGCCTTGCTCCGTTGAGTTGAGATCTTCTCGTCTGAAGCGGACAGACAGAGGCAAACCTCTGTCTTGTTCTTCTTGGACACACAGAACATTGGAGCAGGAGAAGGCCAATCAGCCCTTTGAGGCTCCTCCAGCATTCAGCACATAAGACCATAAGACATGGCAGCAGAATTAGGCCATTCGGCCCATTGAGTCTGCACCACCATTCGATCATGGGCGATCAATGTTTCCCTCCCAACCCCATTCTCCTGCCTTCTCCCCACAAACATTGACGCCCTTACTATTCAAAAACCTATCAGTCTCCATTTTAAAAAGACTTGGCCTCCACAGCCGGCTGTGGCAATATATTCCACACATTCTCCACCCTCTGACTAAAGGGATTCCTCATCACTTCCATTCTAAAGGTGCGTCGTTTTATTCTGAGGATGTGCCTTCTGGTCCTAGACTCTCCCACTACTGGAAACCATCCTCGCCCGCCACATCCACTCTATCCAGGCCTTTTCACATTGATATCTTGTTCACATCCCGAATACAATCACATTGGTTCTCTATCTCAACACCATGTCCCCTTGATCCCTTCAGCCATAAGAACACTGTCTAAATCTTTCATGGACATATCTGATGATTCGGCTTCAACTGTTTTATTTTTGAGATACAGCATGGAAACAGGCCCTCCAGCGCACCCGAGTCCATGCCGACCATCGATCACACATTTCACACTAGTTCTATGTGATCCCCGTTTCTCATTCATTTCCGGCATACCAGGGGCTATTTACAGAGGCCGACAAACGACAAACTCGCACATCGATGGGATGTAGAGAAACCAAAGCTAATGGAGGAAACCTATGTGGTCACAGGAGAACGTGCAAACTCCACTCAGACAGCATCTGAATCCCCTAATCAAACAGTAAGAAAATATGTTCACATTTGCAATTGTCCTTCACCAGATTTTGTCAATGCTACCCATCAATTAAACGGGTTGGTATTACAGCTATCTCAGCCTGATGCCTTTGGAATTTGCAGTGATCTGTTCAGTTGATGTGTGTATTAACCCCCGTGTCTAACCCAGCAGATGGTGAGAACTCCATGCCCATTGCCTTCTTCCCAAAGGCCTGGCTTGGAAGCAAGTTGTGATGAATTCTGAGCAGATGAGGCATGGTGCCCAGAAGTAGCCTAGGAAGCTTCAGTGGAATCTGTGGAATTCACCGCCACAGAAGGGTGTGGAGGCCAAGTCGATGGATATTTTTAAGGCAGAGATAGATAGATTCTTGATTAGTACGGGTGTCAGGGGTTATGGGGGGGAGGCAGTGAGAATGGGGTTAGGAGGGAGAGATGGACCAGCTATGATTGAATGGCGGAGCAGACTTGATGGGCCGAATGGTCTAATTCTGCTCCCATCACAAATGCCCTTCGATGGCCAGGGAAACTGAGAAGAGAAAGAGGAGGTTTTTAAAAGATAATAGACAATAGACAATAGACAATAGACAATAGGTGCAGGAGTAGGCCATTCGGCCCTTCGAGTCAGCACCACCATTCAATGTGATCATGGCTGATCATTCTCAATCAGTTCCTGCCTTCTCCCCATACCCCCTGACTCCGCTATCCTTAAGAGCTCCATCTAGCTCTCTCTTGAGTGCATTCAGAGATTTGGCCTCCACTGCCTTCTGAGGCAGAGATTTCCACAGATTCACAACTCTCTGACTGAAAAAGTTTTTCCTCATCTCAGTTCTAAATGGCCTACCCCTTTATTCTTAAACTGTGGCCCCTGGTTCTGGACTCCCCCAACATTGGGAACATGTTTCCTGCCTCTAACGTGTCCAACCCCTTAATAATCTTATACGTTTCGATAAGATCCCCTCTCATCCTTCTAAATTCCAGTGTATACAAGCCGAGCCGCTCCAGTCTTTCAACATATGACAGTCCCGCCATTCCGGGAATTAACCTAGTAAGGAGCGAAGAGGGAACTTCAGAGGAGAGAGGTTGGTGGAGGAGAGTATTGAGTGCATGTAAAGGAGATATCGAGCAGAGCATTGAGTATTGAGTGAGTGTTGTGGCAACGTTGTTGGATCGATACAATCCAGGTCTATGTCGTCAACCCCTGCCAACACGGCAGCTACAGGAGACGAGGGGAAGAAATTCAAAGCAAAGTTTTGGAGACACAGGAATCGGCAAATGCTGACATCTTGAACCCAGAAAGCCAAATGCTGAAGGAACTCAGAATGTCAGGCAGCATCTGTGGAGGGAAATGGACAGATGGTGTTTCCTTCTTCAGACAAGAACTGAAATGTTGTCTCCTCAGATGCTCCTCAGATTGTGGAATTCATCGCCACAGACGGCTGTGGAGGCCAAGACAATGGATATTTTTAAGGCGGAGATTGGCAGCTTCTTGATTAGTACGGGTGTCAGGGGTTATGGGGAGAAGGCAGGAGAATGGGGTTGAGAGGGAAAGGTAGATCAGCCGTGATTGAATGGCGGAGTAGACTTGATGGGACAAATGACCTAATTCTGCTTCTACAACGTATGAACTTAAGCTCCGTGACCCATTGAAACCCTGCAGCAGATTGAACTGCAAGGTTTTGGTGTAAAGGACATGTGGGCAGCAAGAGGAGGAAACTGAAGTTGGATAAAATGTCTAAGGACTTCTTGTAAAGCTATTTTTTTTTGTCCTATGATTTGTAGGAATGTCATCTCCTTTAGAAGAGTAAGAAACACCACATTTACCATGGGCAGGAAGTACAAAGGCTTTGAGTTTTACTGTCTGTGTAACTCATTATCACCTACCCCATAGCCAACACTGGACCATTGTGGGCTCCACCTTTCCTTGATCATCGTTACTTGATCATCGTCATTTGTTCTATACCTCTCTATATCACCGCCCATGTCTCTCGCTTCCCTCTCCCCTGACTCTCAGTGTGAAGAAGGGTCTTGACCCGAAACATCACCTATTCCTTTTCTCCAGAGATGCTGCCTGACCTGATGAGTTAGTCATAGAGAAATATGGTGTGGAAACAGGCCCTTCGGCCCATCTTGCCCACACCGGTCAACATGTCCCAGTTACACCAGTCTCACCTGCCCGCGTTTGGCCCATATCCCTCCAAACCTGTCCTATCCATGTATCCGTCTAACAGTTTCCTAAACGTTGGGATAATCCCAGCCTCAACTGCCTCCTCTGGCAGTTCGTTCCATACACCCACCCCCTTTTGTGTGAAAAAGTTACACCTCAGAATCCTATTCCCCTTTTCCCCTTCACCTTAAACCTATGTCCTCTGGTCCTCGATTCACCTACTCTGGGCATGAGACTCTGGGCATCTACCTGATCGATTTCTCTCATGACTTTATGCGCCTCAATACATTCACCTCTCATCCTCCTGCGCTGATCCTGGAGTTACTCCAGCTTTTTGCATCTACAAAGTTTACAAGGCAGCTTGCAATGGTAGAGCTAGATCTATTGCAAGATCTATTGCTGGTGAGTTCCCAACTTCTGCCAAGCACCAGTTCCCGGTCTCAAATCCTCTAATCAAATGCAGACTCAAACACCGCCACCAGTTAGAGGTTAAAGAGTCACATCGCACGGGTGAAATATTCAATTCCTATTGAATACTTTAAGATTCATATTAATTAAAGTTTGGAGAACAATTATTTCCCTGTGGAACTACTTCATAGCTCAGCAGAAACAATCTTTCTTCATTTGCCCTTTCAAACAAACGCTTTTATAGATGTGAACGTTGAATATCACAACGGTATCTTCTCACTACTCATCAGCCAGTGCATTTGAGTTGTGGCTTTTCAATGACTCTTTTGTTAATGAGATCCCCGAGACTCTACCCAGTGCTCCTGCCTTGCACAGGTACATTGTGAATAAAGTATAGAACAGGGAATGGAGCACAGTAGATCACAGGAACAGGCCGTTCAGCCCACCATACTAGCACCAAGCATGTCAATCTAAAATAATCCCATCGTTCTACACATGGTCCATGTCTCCCTCAGTCCAGTATAGTTTATTGTCACGTGTACCGAGGTAGAGTGAAAGGCTTTTGTTGCGTGCTAACCAGTCCGCAGAAAGACAACGCATGATTACAATCGAGCCGTTTACAGGGTATGTAAGGGAATAACGTTTTAGTTATGATAAGGGAATAACGTTTAGTGCAAGGTCCAAGGTCCAGTAAATTCCGATTAAAGATAGTCCAAGGGTCACCAATCAGGTGGATAGTAGTTCAGCACCAGTGCTCCCCGGTTGTGGTAGGATGATTCAGTTGCCTGATAACAGCTGGGAAGAAACTGTCCCCGAATCTGGAGGTGTGCGTTTTCACACTTCTGTACCGATGGGATAAGGGAGAGGAGGGAAGTGGCCAGGGTGCGACTGGTCCTTGATTGTGCTGCTGGCCTTGCCGAGGCAGCGTGAGGTGTAGATGGAGTCAATGGAAGGGAGGTTGGTTTGTGTGACGGTCTGGGCTGCGTCCACAATTCGCTGCGATTTCTTGCGGTCTTGGATGGAGCCGTTCCCAAACTATACGACGCAAAGGCAGCAGAGTGGCACAGCGGTAGAGGTGTCGCCTTACAGCGCCAGAGACCCGCGTTCAAACATGACTGCAGGTGCTGTCTGTACATAGTTTGTACGTTCTCCTTGTGACCGCGTGGGATTTCCCCGTGTGCTTCAGTATCCTCCCACATTCCATAGACGTGCACACTAGTAGGTTAATTTGTTTCTGTAAATTGCCCCTAATATGTAGGATGCAAAACTGGGATAGTATAGAACTAGAGTATAGAAACATAGAAACATAGAAAATAGGTGCAGGAGTAGGCCATTCGGCCCTTCGAGCCTGCACCGCCATTCAATATGATCATGGCTGATCATCCAACTCAGTATCCCGTACCTGCCTTCTCGCCATACCCCCTGATCCCTTTAGCCACAAGGGCCACATCTAACTCCCTCTTAAATATAGCCAATGAACTGGCCTCAACTACCTTCTGTGGCAGAGAATTCCACAGATTCACCACTCTCTGTGTGATAAAAAACTTTCTCATCTCGGTCCTAAAAGACTTCCCCCTTTTCCTTAAACTGTGACCCCTTGTTCTGGACTTCCCCAACATCGGGAACAATCTTCCTGCATCTAGCCTGTCCAACCCCTTAAGAATTTTGTAAGTTTCTATAAGATCCCCCCTCAATCTTCCAAATTCCAGCGAGTATGGGTGATCGTTGGTTGGCACAGACTCAATGGGCTGAAGGGCCTGTTTCCATGCTGTATCTCTAAACTAAACTAAACTACAGTATTCCTAGCCTGTCCATGTGACTATTCAAATGTTGCTTAAATTATGCTATGGTATCTGTTTCTACCTCCAGTTCTTGTAGATTGTTCTCAGCATCTAGGAAATGACTGTGTTAAAGAACATGCATTGCAAATCTCCTTTAAGTCATGGACTCTGATGAGGCAGCAGATGCTGGGAACTGGAGCAGCGATCTGCTGGAGGAACTCAGAAGGTCGAAGCAGCAAGTGTGGGTGAACAACCAGTGGGTGGGTTGGAGTTGCAGGTCAAAGCCATGCACGGGGACTGAGAGAGGAGAGGAGAGGAGAGATATCAAGAGGAGAGAGGTGGAAGCGAGAGATGATTGGTAGACCAAGGAGGGGTGAAGGATGGGGGGCTTACACTCGGGACGGGGGTCTGGCCTGGAGCGTACTCAAGGTCGGCTGCTGGAGGCGCCACCGGGACACAGAGGTGGATGGGGCCGAGGAGAGGGACGTCATAGCTAGACGCTCTGCAGCAGCCTGGGACATGCCTGGAAGCACAGACTGAAGAAAGGTCCCGACCTGGAAGGTGAGTCTGGATCTGTGGAATTCATCGCCACCGGCAGCTGTGGTGGCCGTCAATGGATGTTTGCAAGTTGGAGATAGATAGATTCTTGATCAGTACGGGTGTCAGGGGTTACGGGGAGAAGGCAGGAGAATGGGGCTGAGAGGGAGAGATGGATCAGCCATGATTGAATGGCGAAGTAGACTTGATGGGCCGAATGGCCTAATTCTGCTCCTACAACTTATTATTATTTTATTTTTTAGAGATACAGCGTGGAAACAGGCCCTTCGGCCCACCGAGTCCGCGCCGCCCAGCGATCCCCACACATTTACACTATCCTACACACACTAGGGACAATTTTCACATTTTACCCAGTCAATTAACCTACATACCTGTACGTCTTTGGAGTGTGGGAGGAAACCGAAGATCTCGGAGAAAACCCACGCAGGTCACGGGGAGAACGTACAAACTCCGTACTGACAGCGCCCGTAGTCAGGATCGAACCTGAGTCTCAGGCGCTGCATTCGCTGTAAGGCAGCAACTCTACCGCTGCGCCACCGTGCCAGTCTATGATATTATTTACTTATGAAGAGAGGACCCAACCTGAAACATCATCTTTCCAGTCTGAAGAAGAATCCCGACTCGAAATGTCACCTATCCTTGTCCTCCAGAGATGCTGTGTGTGTGAAGGAACCGCAGATGCTGGTTTAAATCGAAGATAGCGGGAAACACAAATTGGAGGAACAGCATCTCATGTTTCGCTTGGGCAGATAACAGCCCAGTGGTATGAGAATTGAATTCTCTAACTTCAAGTAAACCCCGGCATTCCCCCTCTCTCCATTCCTCCCCCACCCAAGTCGCACCAGCTTCTCGTTCTCACCTAGCAAACAGCTGACAGTGGCCTGTTTCCTTTATCATTGTTACCTTTTGCATTTCTTTCATTCATTTGTTCTATATCTCCAGTCTGAAGGAGGGTGGCGACCCGAAACGTCACCCATCCCTTCTCTCCAGAGATGTTGCCTGTCCCGCTGAGTTGCTCCAGCATTCTGTGTCGATCCTCCAGAGATGCTGCCTGACCCACACGGTTACTCCAGCACTTTGTATTCTGCGCAAGTTTCCAGCATCTGCAGTTCCTTGTGTCCCCATTGACTGTTAGATCAGTAAGCAGAGCCGTGTAATGCGATGCGTGAAGAGCTGGTGGAAGCAGAATTGGTTGAGTACCTAGGGAGGGGAAAAATCTGTGTGGAAAGAAATAGTGGAGTGGGATAGTTAGAGCCACGAGGGGCCGAATGGATTCCTTCCAATCTCATTGTATAGCACCGTGAAATCATACACTAGGTTGCGGCCACGTTTCTACCTCGTATTTAAGCGTCAATCGTTCCCGAGGACGTGGGATGGTTTTTATTTTATAAAAGGATTCCACCACACAAGAGGATTTGGAGATTTCTTCCCTCAGGGCTTTGGGGGAAAAAAAAAACAGAACCTACCGATAATTGCTGCCCTCATCATTAGGGCCAAAAGAATCTTTCGCATTTCTCACCGAGATTTAAGAAGGCTTCAGATGGAGCTCGAAAAAAAAAAGCTGAGTTTTGGCTAATAATGATTTTAATGAGCTCTTTGTCAGCCAACGCTGCCTGAGCAAAGATTACAAAACCAGGAGATGAATCAAGTTCAGCTTCCAGAATTTATGCCTTAATATTTTATATTACGGAACCTCCAAATAGTTGGCAGGCCGTTTCTTCCAGATATAGTGGATGCTTATTATTAAAGTTTCACCGCCCTTTTGTTGTCAGAAATCCATCCTCCTGTGTCCCTGGTCACGGCACTTTTCTACCACAGACGGTGCAGACGTTTACTAAAGTATCGCTGGTGCTGTCACAGGTACTGTGTTGCTGAATCCTCTTACAGCAACTTGGGCAAAGCTCAGGTTGTTCCAAGACGCTTTGCAGTCAGTGAAACCTCTTCTTGATGCTTAATCACTGTTACAATGTTGGAAATACAACGGTACATTTATACACAGCTCCCACGAATAGCAATGGGATGATGAAAAGATCGTCTGTGTTAATGCAGATAAATATTAACCAATCTGATAATCTTCGGAAGTCCAGAACAAGGGGTCACAGTTTAAGGATAAGGGGGAAGTCTTTTAGGACCGAGATGAGAACGTTTTTTTTTTCACACAGAGAGTGGTGAATCTGTGGAATTCTCTGCCACAGAAGGTGGTTGAGGCCAGTTCATTGGCTATATTTAAGAGGGAGTTAGATGTGGCCCTTGTGGCTAAAGGGATCAGGGGGTATGGAGAGAAGGCAGGTACAGGATATTGAGTTGGATGATCAGCCATGATCATATTGAATGGCGGTGCAGGCTCGAAGGGCCGAATGGCCTACTCCTGCACCTATTTTCTATGTTTCTATGTTTCTATGGAACGGTGCTTAGTTTAGAGATACAGAGTGGAAACAGGCCCTTCGGCCCATCTAGTCCGCGCCGACCAGCGATCCCCGTGCTCTAACACTATCCTACACACACTAGGGACAATTTAGAATTATACCAAGCCAATTAGCCTACAAACCTGTACGTCTTTGGAGTGTGGGAGGAAACCGGAGAAAACCCACGCGGGTCACGGGGAGAAGGTACAAACTTCGTACAGACAGCATCAGTAGTCAGGATCGAACCTGGGTCTCTGGCGCTGCAAAGAAGCAGTTCTACCTCTACGCCATCCCGCCGGCCCACGTACAGTTGCCCTACCTGAGAGGCCAGAAGGACGCTGGTTTAATGTTTTGTTACTGACAGCATAGCAATCCCTCAGCTCTCCACTCTGGGTGATCGTTTGGTGTGAGTGTGAGTGGGGGACTTTTGTGAACATAGAATGTAGAACAGTACAGTCCTTCAGCCCACAATGTCCTTACTGAACATGATGCCAAACTAAACTAATCCCTGCTGTATGCACATGATCCATAGCCCTCCGTTCCCTGCATATGCAGGTGCCTAACTAAATGCCTTTTAAATGCCACTATTACATCTACCTCCACTCCTCCCCTCACCCCTAGCAGCACGTTCCAGGCACCCACCACCCTCTGTGTATAAAACCTTGCCCGGCACATCTCCTTTAAACTTTGCCCCTCTCACCTCAAAGCTACGCCCTGTGGTCTTTGCTATTTCCAACCTGGGGAGGAAGGTTGTACCATATCTGTTGTTGTTCGTCCTTCGGGTTCGAAGATCACCATGACTTCACTTTCAGTTGGAGGATTGGTGACTGGGGGTCCGGAAGTGACTGGTGAGGCCAATCCGGGCCCGGAAGGCACGCCCACACGTAGGGCACAAGTGGACGGGTGCTGCAGTGGAAGTGGAGGTAGCCCGGGCCTTGCGCGCGGTGCGTTTCCTCTGGGCCTCTGCAGTGCGTCTGTTCTCTGCTGCACAGGCCCCTGTGGTGAGCTTGCTACGCCAAGTTGGACGGTCCAGAGCAAGAGACTCCCAGGTGCTGAGGTTGATGTCCAAGTCTTTGAGGGACACTTTGAGGCAGTCCTTAAACCGTTTCTTCTGTCCTCCTACTGAGCCCTTGCCCTGACACAGTTCTCCATACAGAAGCTGTTTTGCCAGTCGACTTTCGGGCATTCTGACGACATGGCCTGCCCATCTGGCTTGGGCTTTCCGTAGGATGGTGTGGACGCTGGGGATTCCGGCCCGTTCCAAGACCTCTGTGTCGGTAATTTTGTCCTGCCACCTGATGTGAAGTAGTCTGCGTAGGCAGCTCAAGTGAAAGTGGTTGAGCTGTTTGGCATGTCTGCTGTGGACAGTCCAAGTCTCACTGGCATAGAGAAGAGTGGTGAGTACCACTGCACGGTAGAGCAGAGCCAAACCTTGCCCCTCTCACCTCAAAGCTACGCCCTTCGGTCTTTGCTAGTTCCAACCTGGGGAGAAATGTTGTACCATATCTCCACCTCCCACAATGTTATATACTTCTATCAGGTCTCTCCTCAGAGAAAAGCATCCCAGTTTGTCCAACCTCTCCTTGTAGTTATAGTTATGTGCTCAGATGTGTAAGAAAATAACTGCAGATGCTGGTACAAATCGAAGGCATTTATTTCACAAAGTGCTGGAGTAACTCAGCAGGTCAGGCAGCATCTCAGGAGAGAAGGAATGGGTGACGTTTTGGGTCGAGACCCTGAAACGTCACCCATTCCTTCTCTCCTGAGATGCTCAGATGTGTGATTGACAATTGACCTTGGCCATAGAGTCAAGGTTTCCAGGTTTCAAGGTCAGTTTATTGTCACGTGTACAGTGATAAGGTGCAGTGATATTTGAGTTACCATACAGCCATACTAGTGAAAAGCAACAAGACACACAGCCACGTAAAATAAAAGTTAACATGAACCTCCACCACAGCGTCTCCCCGCATTCCTCACAGCGATGGAAGGCAATAAAGTCCAATCTTCTCCCTCTTTATTCTCCTGCGGTCGGGGCTGTCGAACCATCTGCAGTCGGGGCAATTGATGCTCCCGCACCCGGCCATCCGAAGCCCGCGCGTCGGGGCGATCGAAACTCTCTTGTCGGGACGGGTTGAAACTCTCCGCTGCTCAGAGCTCCCGGATCGGTCTCTAAACAGAGACCGCAGGCTCCGCGATGTTAAAGTCCACAGGCCTGCGTTCGGAGCTATCCACAATCAATCTAGGTTACTTCCCGGAATGGCAGGACTGTCATATGTTGAAAGACTGGAGCGACTAGGCTTGTATACACTGGAATTTAGAAGGATGAGAGGGGATCTTATCGAAACGTATAAGATTATTAAGGAGTTGGACACGTTAGAGGCAGGAAACATGTTCCCAATGTTGGGGGAGTCCAGAACAAGGGGCCACAGTTTAAGAATAAGGGGTAGGCCATTTAGAACGGAGATGAGGAAAACCCTTTTCAGTCAGAGAGTTGTGAATCTGTGGAATTCTCTGCCTCAGAAGGCAGTGGAGGCCAATTCTCTGAATGCATTCAAGAGAGAGCTAGATAGAGCTCTTAAGGATAGCGGAGTCAGGGTGTATGGGGAGAAGGCAGGAACGGGGTACTGATTGAGAATGATCAGCCATGATCACATTGAATGGCGGTGCTGGCTCGAAGGGCCAAATGGCCTCCTCCTGCACCTATTGTCTATTGTCTATTGATCCCGGGCAATGGGATCGCAAGCTCCATGATGGTAAGGTCCACGCCGCGCCCGCGGTTGAAACGCCGGGCCGGTCTCCTGGAAAGGCCACGCCAGTCCACGATGTTAGGATGCCGTGGGGCCAGAGATACGATATGGAAACAAAATCGCATCTCCGTCGAGGTAAGAGATTGATGCTGTATCTCTAAACTGAACTAACCAAATATGAAAACATTCCCAAATGTTTGCACGCACACTTAATATTTTAACGACAGGGTTTTTGAAATAGAATGTATAGAGCTTTTTTTTTTCCTCTAAAATGATCTCATTTACTTTTTGGACATTTAATCAAAGTACAGCAGTCTGGGTTTTTAAATGATTATGTAAATATTCCATATTTGCATGCCGAATGGTGAAACTGATGTAGCTTAGTGCTATCAAACAGGTTAAATGCCAAACTAAATAACAAGCACAAGATGTGTTCTGCACACGGATTAATGTGGAGTTTGGCTCTACCTGATTCACAACGTTCATTAAAACATGGGAAAAAACCCCCCAGTATGTTTGATCCTCAATTAATATTCACGAGCTGCTTCTTTGCATTTCTAAACTATTCACAGACATATGACAGACTTAGGCTGCAGTGCTTATAAGTAATTTGGAAACATCTACTTTGAGAAAATTAGTCGTGGCAACCATCTAAATTCTATTAATGCTATGATGCAATTATGATCCTTTAATTAATTTTAACATTTCTGTATGTGTCCTTTTTCAATGGAACCCATTTTTGCCCAGAGGGACAAAGATGTCCAAAGCTTAGTCAAGCATTGAGGAACAGCCTGCTTTCACCGTTTCAATGTCCCACTCTCAACCAAATTGTCTTCTTTCATGTAGTTAAGTTCCTTCCTCTTGCGTAAAAAATGTCAGAATCGCTGAAGTGGTTTTGTTTCGTTTTAAGTTTAGGGATACGGTGCGGAAACAGGCCTGTCAGCCCACCGTGTCCACACCGACTAGCGATCCCCGCACTTCAACACTACCCCAACACACACACTACATTACACCAAGCCAATTAACCTACAAAACCTGTACGTCTTTGGAGTGTGGGAGGAAACCGAAGATCTTGGAGAAAACCTACTCAGGTCACGGGGAGAACGTACAAACTCCATACAGACAGCACCCGTAGTCAGGATGGAACCTAGGTCTCCGGCGCTGTAAGGCAGTAGCTCTACCGCTGCACCACCGTGATGACCGAAGTCTAGCAAGTCATCTAGTTGGAGGGATATGGACCATATGCAGGCAGGTGGGACTAGTGCAGCTGGGACATTGTTGGTTGGTGTGGGCAAGTTGGGCTGAAGGGCCTGTTTCCATGCTGTATCACTCTGTGACTCTATGACTTACCCACCCATGACCAGTGATCACCTGACCTAACTAAAGAAGAGCCCAGTTGAGATCTGAAGATCGGCTTCACTCCTGCAGGTAGTTTGTTGGGCTTGAGGTGCACATTGTGGTGAGAGAGATAATGAAAGGTATTGGGGCAATGGTGAACCTTTGTTTGATGCCTACCTGCACTAAGACTGGCTCTAGTTACAACCCAATGTCAGTTTAGTTTATAGTTTATAGTTTAGAGAGACAGCACCGGAAACAGGCCCTTCGGCCCACCAAGTCCGCGCCAACCAACAATCACACGTACACTAGTTCAATCTTACTCGCCAAGGACAATTTACGGAAGCCAATTAACCTACAAACCTGCATGTCTTTGGAATGTGAGAGGAAACCGGAGCACCCGGAGAAAACCCACACGGTCACGGGGAGAACATGCAAACTCTGTGCAGCCGGCACCTCTAGTTAGGATTGAACCCGGGTTTCTGGCGTTGTGAGGGAGAAACTCTACCATCGTGCCATCGTGCCATCGTGCCACCGTGCCAGATAGAGAGGGATGTCTGTGGGCAACTGAACATGAGGAGGCTGCTCTGCAGTCTTTGCTGGTCGATGGAGTCGGAGGCTTTAATCAGGTTGAAGCAATGGCTGCTCCCCATGTTTTTCCTGGGTGACTGGCGGGCTATGTTTGACTGGACTTCACTGGCTTTACCTTGCACTAAACGTTATTCCCTTATCATGTATCTGCACACTGTAAATGGCTCGATTGTAATCATGTATTTGTCTTTCCGCTAATGGACACAAAAAGCTAGAGTAACTCAGCGGGACAGGCAGCATCTCTCTCGCTCTCTCGAGAAGGAATGGGTCGCTTTTGCGTCTATCTTCGGTTTAAACCAGCGTCTGCAGTTCCTTCGTGCACATTGTCATTCCGCTGACGGGTTAGCACGCGACAAGAGCTTTTCACTGTGCCTCGGGTACACATGACAATAAACGGTGCAGGAAGGAACTGCGGATGCTGGTTTAAATCGAAGGTAGTCACAAAATGCTGGAGTAACTCAGCGGGACAATAAATTAAACTGATAAGCTGATAACTGAGTTGTTGTGAACTGATGGTCATGTCTCCTGGGCTACATGTGGGAGGCAGTCACGGTGAGTTTGCTGTGCCATCTCTTCCACCACTGACAGTGAAGTATAAGAAGAAAACTGTAGATGCTGGTACAAATCGAAGGTTTTTATTCACAAAATGCTGGAGTAACTCAGCAGGTCAGGCAGCATCTCGGGAGAGAAGGAATGGGTGACGTTTCGGGTCGAGACCCTTCTTCAGACTGATGAAGTATTGAACGTATATGCCAGATTTGCAGACGTTCCAAAATATCATTAGAACTTCCCTAAAAAGAAAACGAACATTCAATTTTATTGCGTTAGCATCCACCTTAGTTGGAGCGGTAGAGTTGCTGCTTTACAGCGAATGCAGCGCCGGAGACTCAGGTTCGATCCTGACTACGGGTGCTGCACTGTAAGGATTTTGTACGTTCTCCCCGTGACCTGCGTGGGTTTTCTCCGAGAACTTCGGTTTCCTCCCACACTCCAAAGACGTACAGGTATGTAGGTTAATTGGCTGGGTAAATGTAAAAATTGTCCCTAGTGGGTGTAGGATAGTGTTAATGTACGGGGATCGCTGGGCGGCACGGACTTGGTGGGCCGAAAAGGCCTGTTTCCGGCTGTATATATATGATATGATATGATATGAAATATTTATCGGAGCGAATTTCAATCCATTTTTATGGAATTCGTACATTTTGAGCAAGAGAATTTATGAAGCAGCAATTATGACATATATAAAATGTAATTGTCTACTGTATATCGTGTTGTTACTTATGAGCAAAGTGCCAAGGCAAATTCCTTGTCTGAAGAAGGGTCTTGACCCGAAACGTCACCCATTCCTTCTCTCCTGAGATGCTGCCTGACCCGCTGAGTTACTCCAGCATTTTGTGAAATAAATACCTTCAATTTGTACCAGCATCTGCAGTTATTTTCTTACAAGGCAAATTCCTTGTATGTATACATACTTGGCTAATAAAAATTTATTCAATTCAATTCAATTCATAGGTTTTGGAGCAGAATTAGGCCACTCGGCCCTTCAAGTCTACTCCGCCATTCACTCATGGCTGATCTGTCATTCCCCTCTCAACCTCATTCTCCTGCCTCCTCCCCATAACCCTGGACACTCGCACTGCTGCACTCAATCTTCCCCCCTTTCTACCAACTTTTCAATTCAATTCAATTCAATTCAATATTTAATTGAAAATAATTCATAATTCTATGTTATTTTTAGGCCACTCATTTTCAGAGTATTTTGCAAGTTGCCTAACTTCCGGAGTTCCATGTTTAATTCAGCGTGCTCAAGCGCGTAATGCTACTTTTTTGAAACAAAAATAATTGTAATCAATTATTTACAAAAATGATATGTACAGTATTATAATACGAACAAACCCATAATACAGAGTTCAGCAAAAATTCTTGAATACTGAATATTAAATGACTATTTTCCCATCCGTATTGAAGATACATGCCACCCCTCTCGCAGTGCCCAACGGTCCCGGAAATCCCCCAGGGAGCCCGTGGGCAACGCACAGTCCCTTTCTAAAAGCGCCCCAGCACGGACGTAACCCCGGAAAAGCGGCAGGCAGCCGGCACGGGCGTGCGAAGCGACACTTGGTATCGTGGTGCACTTGCAGTAGATGTGGACAGTTTCACTCCCATCGGTTCTGCCCAAGCCAAGTCTTCACTCGTATAAAGTCCACATGAGCCGCAAATTTGTACCGGCAGTAGGCAGGCAGAGAAGGTGAGCGTTAAATTTACGTTAGGACACAGTATTAATGTTGAACGGCGGCACGGTGGCTCAGCAGTGGAGCTGCTGCCTCACAGCGCCAGGGACCAGGGTTCGATCCTGACACCGGGTGCTGTCTGCGCGGAGTTTGTACGTTCTCCCCGAGACCTGTGCGGAGTTTGCCCCAGTGCTCCAAAGACGTGTGGGTTTGTAGGTTAATTGGCTTCTGTAAATTGCCCACTAGTGCGTGGGATGTGAAAGTGGGATAACATAGAATTCTTACGTAGGAGAGACTACGAGCCTCTTTCCATGCTATATCTCCAAACTAAACTAAAAAAAACGAAACCAAACTCCAACTAATCATCCTCCTCACGCTGGCTAATTCCTCCCCCTTCCTCCCTTCCCTGTTGGGAAGAGAACCAGTTTGGAGGGTGAAAATGCCCTGGGTTCCTGGTTGTTTCTGACAGGGAAGGGCAGTGAAACAATCTGCCCATTTGGTTTCCCACCAGAAGCCGATTTTCTTTTTGTCCATTAACAAAGCTATGAATTTTCAAAAGGCACTTGACACTCAAAAGGGTTAATCAGTGCAGCTTTATCCCCGTGATGTGTGACTGATAGAACACGCCTGTTAACTGTTACTTCCTAATTGCATCTCACTGCTTCCTTCGAACTTCCTCTCCATTTTCACAAATTCGATTGCACTTTAGCAGATCAAATGGCTACAAAGATTTATTGTGTTTTTGGTAGGTTTGGAAGGGTTCTTTTCCTTGCTAGGTGTGCTGGGGATGAGGATGTATCTCGGTGTAATATAGTCAGTCAGATGTCAATAGACAATAGAGTAGGAGTAGGCCATTCGGCCCTTCAAGCCAGCACCACCATTCAATGTGATCATGGGTGATCATTCTCAATCAGTACCCCGTTCCTGCCTTCTCCCCATAACCCCTGACTCCACTATCCTTAATAGCTCTCTTTAGCTCTCTCTTGAATGCATTCAGAGAATTGGCTTCCACTGCCTTCTGAGGCAGAGAATTCCACAGATTTACAACTCTCTGACTGAAAAAGGTTTTCCTCATCTCAGTTCTAAATGGCCTACCCCTTATTCTTAAACTGTGGCCCCTTGTTCTGGACTCCCCCAACATTGGGAACATGTTTCCTGCCTCTAACGTGTCCAACCCCTTAATAATCTTATACGTTTCGATAAGATCTCCTCTCATCCTTCTAAATTCCAGTGTATACAAGTTTTGAAAAAACATAGAAACATAGAAAATAGGTGCAGGAGTAGACCATTCGGCCCAAAGATACTAGAGGAGCAAGATGAACAACTCTGTTGAAATCGCCTATACTGAAATGTAGTACGCAAAGGAGCGTAACGTCCGCCATTTTAGTAAGCAAAATCCGCCGTTCGCTCTGCCTCTCGCAGTGTAGTCAGTGTTTTGGGGGAACAGTATGTGTGATGATACCATAAAAAGCAAAATATATCTCATCTATCAATTCACAGATTTTTGTTATTTTTCTTTTAAAATGTTTCTGCAAGTTTCTGCCTACTATAATGGCGCCATGACACACTACGGTTTTTAGGGTCGAGTGGTCTATCTTGCTCCTCTAGTATCTTTGATTCGGACCTTCGAGCCAGCACCACCATTCAATATGATCATGGCTGATTATCCAGAATCAGTCCCCCGTTCGTCCTTCCTCCCCATATCCCTTGATTCCATTAGCCCTAAGAGCTAAATCCAGCTCTCTCTTGAAACCATCCAGTGAATTGGCCTCCACTGCCTTCGGTGGCAGAGAATTCCACAGATTCACAACTCTCTGGGTGAAAAAGTTTTTCCTCAAGAGAAGATAGACACAGAGTGCTGGAGTAACTCAGCAGGTCAGGCAGCATCTCTGGAGAAAAAGGATGGGTGACATTTTTGGGTCTGGAGCCTTCAGATTGAAAGTAGAGGGGAGGGAAGTGGAGGTAAGAAAAGCTTAAAGAGGTAAGAAAATGCTTTTCTTGTGATTGTAAACAAGTACCATTGATTGGTACCGTTAATGACAGAAACATAGAAAATAGGTGCAGGAGTAGGCCATGTGGCCCTTCGAGCCAGCACAGCCATTCAATATGATCCTGGCTGATCATCCTAAATCAGTATCCCAATGTTTTGTATCATACTTTGGAGGCACCAAAGTAATTGACACGTAAACACAAGGAGTTAACTGAGCATTGATCGTGAATGAAAGTGCTGACAATGTTATCATTCAGTCCATATCTTCTCTGAGACTCCTGGGACTAATGCTGGAATTCCAGGATGTCAGAAATGATTTCAGTTTGAACATCTTCAATCCACATTCCGCAAAGGCCCGGTAAAGTTCTTGATAATGATTGACAAGGCAGAACCCCTGTAACTTCGGCAAAAAGCTATTTGAACAACTGTTTCAAGATTACTTCTCCGTCGGTGCGAGGGAGTGGGTCAAAAGAATGGCAGTCGGAGAATAAACTCGGAGACTCGGCAGGCCTAAGGACTGGGGGACGGAGGAGCACCTGACTGCTATCGATCAGCTCACGCTGTCTTGGGGTTGGATGGAATGCAAAATGGAGAGCTGTTTCCTCTCCTGCCATGAGGAAGAGCAGTGGTGAAATAGAAGGTACGCTGAGCTGATTCACATCCTTTCTCCAACAGGGAAAGTGGCCATGGGTTTCCACAGCATTGCCTGTCGCCATGGAGATATCGCAGGCCGCAGCCTCTAACTTAGTGCTTGGGCAGCCGACATATCGGGTCATAAGGTCATAGGTCATAGGGGCAGAATTAGGTCATTTGGCCCATTGAGTCTACTCTTCCACTCAACCATCTGTCTTTCCCTTCCATCCCATTCTCCTGCCTTCTCCTCATAATCTTTAACCATATAACCATATAACCATATAACAATTGCAGCATGGAAACAGGCCCGTTCGGCCCTACCAGTCCACGCCGACCACTTTCTCTGACCTAGTCTCATCTACCTGCTCTCAGACCATAACCCTCCAACCCCCTCCCATCCATATACCTATCTAATTTACTCTTAAATAATAAAATCGAGCCTGCCTCCACCACTTCCACCGGAAGCTCATTCCACACAGCCACCACCCTCTGAGTGAAGAAGTTACCCCTCATGTTACCCCTAAACTTTTGTCCCTTAATTCTGAAGTTATGGTCCCCTTGTTGGAATCTTCCCCACTCTCAAAGGGAAAAGCCTACCCACGTCAACTTTGTCCGTCCCTCTTAAAATTTTAAAAACCTCTACCAAGTCCCCCCCCTCAACCTTCTACGCTCCAAAGAATAAAGACCCAACCTGTTCAACCTCTCTCTGTAGCTTAAGTGCTGAAACCCAGGCAACATTCTAGTAAATGTTTGATGCCATCACTAATCAAAAATCTATCGGTCTCTGCTTTATAAATACCCATTGACGTGGCCTCAACAGCCTTCCGTGGCAATGAATTCCACAGATTCACCACCGTCTGACTAAAACCAATGTCTTCACCTCCTCATCTTCCTTCTATTATTCTGAGGCTGTCCTGGGCTCTCCCACTAGTGGATGAATCCTCTCCACATCCACTTTATCCAGGCCTTTCACTATCTGGTAAGTTTCAATGTCGTCCCCTCTAAGGGTGAATCCATCGAGGTCCATGGATGAGTGTCCGGGGACTGCAGTGATCTTGGGTTCAGTTCAGTTTAATTTACTGTCACGCGCACAGAGGTACAGTGAAAAGCTTTTGCTGCGTGCTATCCAGTCAGTGGAAACACTGTACATGATCACAATCAGGCCGTCCACAGTCAACGGATACAGGATAAATGGTGTAGCATTTAGTGCAAGATTAGTGCTGGAGTAACTCAGCGGGTCAGGCAGCATCTGTGGAGAACATGGATAGGTGACGTTTCACAGAGTGCTGGAGTAACTCAGCGGGTCAGGCAGCATCTGTGGAGGTCACTTGGATATATTTAAGGCAGAGATAGACAGATTCTCGATCAGTGCGGGAGTCAGACGTTATGGGGAGAAGGCAGGAGAATGGGGTTAGGAGGGAGAGATAGACCAGCCGCGATTGAATGGCGGAGTGGACTCGATGGGCCAAATGGCCTGATTCTGCTCCTATCACTTATGATCTTATGAACTTATGATCTTATGATTAAGTCCAAACAAGTTGGCACAGTGGCCAGCAGGCACAGTGGCCCAGCAGTAGAGTTGCTGCCTTGCGGTGCTGGACACCCAGGTTCGATCCCGACCCACGGGCGCTGTCTGTACGGAGTTTGTACGTTCTCCCCGTGACCTGCGTGGGTTTTCACCAAGATTTTTGATTTCCTCCCACATTCCAAAGACTTGCGGGTCTGTAGGTTAATTGGCTTGATAAATGTAAAAATTGTCCCTAGCGTGTGTAGGATAGTGTTAATATGTGGGGATCGCTGGTCGGCGTGGACCCGGTGGGCCAAGGGGCCTGTTTCTGTGCTGTATCTCTAAACTAAACTAAACTAAACTAAACTAGACTAAACTAAGGTTTAATTAAAAATAGTTCGACAGTCTCCCATGAGGTAGATGGGAGGTCAGGACCTCTCTCAAGCTGGTGAGATAAGAAAATAACTGCAGATGCTGGTACAAATCGAAGATATTTATTCACAAAATGCTGGAGTAACTCAGCAGGTCAGGCAGCATCTCAGGAGAGAAGGAATGGGCGACGTTTCGGGTCGAGACCCTTCTTGAAGAAGGGTCTCGACCCGAAACGTCGCCCATTCCTTCTCTCCTGAGATGCTGCCTGACCTGATGAGTTACTCCAGCATTTTGTGAATAAATACCTTCAAGCTGGTGAGATGATGGTTCAGTTACCTCATAACAGCTGAGAAGAAACTGGAAGTCTCCTAAGTCTGGCAGAGCACGTTTTCAAACGTTTGAAAAACATACCTCTTGCCTGATGGGAGAGGGGAGACGAGGGAGTGACCGGGGTGAGACTGGACCTTGATTATGCTGCTGGCCTTGCCGAGGCAGCGTGAGGTACAGGTGGAGTCAATGGAAGTTGAGTCACTGTTGGTTTGCGTGACGGTCTGGGCTCCATCCACAATTCTCTGCAATTACTTGCGGCCTTGGTTGGAGCTCTTCCAAAACCATGCTGCGATGCTTCCCGATAAAATAGCTGCTCAAACTGGAAATATTCAACAGCTCGTAATGAGAGAGCTCAGCGACTGGAAACATTCACTTCTCGCCCACAGACGCTGAGAACTTTGAGCATATTTGTCTTTTGTTCTGAATTGTTGGCACCTCTACTCACTGTTGTCCTCATTTGACCGCCCTATCAGTGAGCTCACACCTAGGGAAGTGTCTGGAGAGCACTTTAGTTTTCTCACGGGATGTGTAAGACAAAGGGAATGACAAGAGGATAACCAAGTGTGGGAGGACCCTGCAGTTAGTTTACTTGTAAACCTACTCACAAATAAACCTGAAGCTGAATGCAGGGCCAATTAACACATTTTAATTGGAATTAGACAAAGTACAGTTTTGGTTCTGCACTTTATACAAAGTTTCCTTTCTTAGTAAAGCAGAAATTTGACTTATCAGATTTGGGAGCATATATATTTATATATATATACTAGACCATACTGGGCCCAAACCTCTCCTGCATTGGTGTAACACCCTCTCCTACCCCCTCCTCCCTCCCTCCCCTCCCCTCCCCTCCCCACTTCCCTTTCCCCCTCTCCATCCCCCTCAACCCCCCTTATCCACCTTCCACCCCCCCTTCCTCCCCCCCACCTCCCTTTCCCTCCCTCCCTCCCTAGGAGATAGATTTAAACTTTAAAATGTGAATAACTTTAAAAATATAACACCGATTTCAATAAAACTACTTGCTTTACCATTAAAGCGTTGACGGTGAGTCAGGTGGGGCCTATAATGATCGTGCTTTCATGTACCGTTTTGGCTGTAGTTCGATCATAAATAAAAAAACAAACAAGAGTTTTAGTTTATAGATATGCTCCCAAATATATATATATATATAAACAGCTCATAATGGTATAACATCCACAGATTCACCACCCTTCAGTGTAAACCAGCATCTGATCTACAGTTCCTTCCTACACACAAAAACACACACACACACACACACACAGACACACACAAACACACACACACACACACACACACACACACACACACAGACACACACACACACACACACACACACACACACACACACACACACAGACACACACACACACGCACACACACACACACACACACACACAGACACACACAGACACACACACACACACACACACACACACACACACACACACACACACACACACACACATATATATGTGTGGGTCTCGACCCGAAACGTCACCCATTCCTTCTCTCCTGAGTTGCTGCCTGACCTGCTGAGTTACTCCAGCATCTTGTGATACTTGTTATATATATAAATATATGTGTGTAGGAACGAACCGCAGGTCAGATGCTGGTTTTACACAGAAGGGTGGTGAAACTGTTTTTGCCACAGAAGGCTGTGGAGGTAAAGTGAGTGGACATATTTAAGGCAGAGAAAGATAGATTCTTGATTAGTACGGGTGTCAGGGGTTATGGGGAGAAGGCAGGAGAATGGGGTTCGGAGGGTGAGATCGGTCAGTCATGACTGGATGGCTGAGTAGACGATGGGCCGGTTGGCCTAATTCTACTACAATCACTTATGATCTTATGAAGGTGGACGCTAAATGTCGGAGTAACTCAGCTCTTCAATCTGCCCCGAACGTCGCCTATCCATGTTCTCCAGAGATGATGCCTGACCCGCTGAGTTACTCCAGCACTTTGTGTCTTTCTTTGGCAGAAAGTGGCGTCCTCAGTCCGTCGTTACGACAACCCGAAATAATGTGCTTGAGAAGCGTGGGAATATCTGGGAATGTGTCTAACTCATGGGAAAGTAAATGAAGAGGGAGCATGGAAATGTTAGAAGGGTACATCAGTAAATAAGATGAAATGAGATGATTGGAGGCAAAACGTGGACATTAAAAGCAGTTGGGATCTCATCGTTGGAATTGGAAACAGGGCCATTGGGAGCAGAAGGATTGTGGGTAGTAATATACCCAGCTCCGGACGGACAAGAATCAGTAACCCAACAGTTTGAAACTCTCTGCTGTGAAGTGCTTCCAAAAACAACAGGAAAACTTCGCCCTCGCCTGTTTACAACATTTTCCATTTTAACTTTCGATAGCTGTGGGGCAATTTCAATCATTTTTCTACCTCCTGTGGATGTCAATAATGATCATTCTCTCGCCTGTGCCGCTACCCAGCTGTTGTTTAAATAAATACAGTAAATATTTCTGCTAAATGTATGATCAGTCCAACGAGAGTCAGCTCTACGAAAGAAGTGATCAGATCTCTATTTGCCCACGCTGCTACCAATGATGCAGGCAATGTCAGAACTAATAATTGATCTATTGTTGCTAATTAGTTCAACAGCCAGTTTATTAAAATTAGATTGCCACTCACTCTCCTAATAAACATAGGCACCATGCATACATCCAATCCCTGCAGGTACCATACATTAGGAACGTCCATCAGGCAGCACGGTGGCACAGCGGTAGAGTTACTGCCTTACAACGCCAGAGACCTGGGTTCGATCCTGACTACGGGTGCTGTCTGCATGAAGTCTGTACATTCTCCCTGTGACTGCATGGGTTTTCTCCGGGTTTTCTGGTTTCCTCCCATATTCCAATGACGTGCAGATTTGTCGGTTAATTGGCTTGGTACAATTGTAAATTGTCCCTGGTACGCGTAGGATAGCGTTAGTGTGTGGGGATCGATTGTCAGCGCGGACCCAGCGGGCCGAATGGCCTGTTTCCGCACTGTATCTCTGAACTGAAACTAAACGAGAGTAAATCCCAAAGACATGCGGGTTTGTAGGTTAATTGGCTTCTGTAAATAGTCCCGAGTGTGTAGCATAGATCTAGTGTATGGGAGATTGCTGGTGGGCGTGGACTGAGTGGGCCAGAGGTCCTGTTCCATGCTGTATCTCGAAGCTAAAATATGGGCAATTCCCAGGTAAAGGTTCGGAGAAACATCCATGACCAGTTCTCTGAACGCATTCAAGAGAGAGCTAGATAGAGCTCTTAAGGATAGCGGAGTCAGGGGGTATGGGGAGAAGGCAGGAACGGGGTACTGATTGAGAATGATCAGCCATGATCACATTGAATGGCGGTGCTGGCTCGAAGGGCCGAATGGCCTCCTCCTGCACCTATTGTTTATTGTCTAAAGTTTGTGTAAGTTGGAAATGCTGTGGATGAGGTGACGGAATTGGAACTGGTGCATTAATTGGTTAATGATCACCGCAGATTTTAATCTTCATTGTCGATTTTAGTTGGACATTTAGTGTCGATCAGTACTACAGATTCTGTGGCACAGAAAGATGGACTGGAGATTTACAACCTGCATGAATTACACAGCTAGATCTCACAGGCATCTGTACAATGAAGGAGCCAGGGATATATTTCCAGCGCTACTTGAAATGAGCAGCAATCCACTCTGAAACCCAAGAACAATTCCTTACCAGGCGTTCCAGCTGACTGACAACATTACAAGGGCCTTCTCTCTGCTCCTTCCTCTGCATAGAAGGGCGTGAAAACAGAAATGTAGGAAGGATATTAAATCTCAGCCTGGGGCTTTGTCTGCCAAATGTATTTCACTCCTTCAACATGTTTTAATGTTGTACTAATTTTGCTGTAAAATGGAGCCATAATTCATCGCTGATATAATCACGGAAACATAGACGCGCAAATCACATACACGATGAGAGACCTGTTCAGCTCATCTTGTCTGTGCCGGCATGCATGACCTTTCCTGATGCTGTGAAATGTACTTTCCACTCTGAGCGTCCTCCGCCTGTTATATTCCACGTTACATTCCTTCATTCAGAGAGAGAGAGAGAGACAGGGGAGAGAGAGGGGGAGAGAGAGGGGAGAGGGGGGGAGAGAGGGGGGGTGAGAGGGGGGGAGAGAGGGGGGGAGAGAGGGGGGGGAGAGAGGGGGGGAGAGAGGGGGGGAGAGAGGGGGGGAGAGAGGGGGGAGAGAGGGGGGGAGAGAGGGGGGGAGAGGGGGGGGAGAGAGGGGGGGGAGAGAGGGGGAGAGAGAGGGGGGGGAGAGAGGGGGAGAGAGAGGGGGAGAGAGAGGAGGGGGAGAGGGAGGGGGAGAGGGAGGGGGAGAGGGAGGGGGAGAGGGAGGGGGAGAGGGAGGGAGGGAGGGAGGGAGGGAGGGAGGGAGGGAGGGAGAGAGGGAGGGAGAGAGGGAGGGAGAGAGAGAGGGAGAGTGAGAGGGAGAGAGAGAGAGAGAGAGAGAGAGAGAGAGGAGAGAGAGAGAGAGAGAGAGAGAGAGAGAGAGAGAGGAGAGAGAGAGAGAGAGAGAGAGAGAGAGAGAGAGAGAGAGAGAGAGAGAGAGAGAGAGAGAGAGAGAGAGAGAGAGAGAGAGAGATTACGGAGAGTGAGAGAGAGAGATTACGAGGGGCCTTTACATCCTCAGGGATTCAAGGGAGTCAAGAGACGAGAGAGTTTAATTGTCATGTTTACTGACAGCAGAACAATGAAACGCTTTCTTGCTGCAGCATAACAGGCCTATACAGGAGGACGCGCTGCAGAGGACAATGGGGACTCGGTGTGGGGGTGGGGGGGCCCACCGAGGACAATGGAGTCCCGGCATGTGTGGGGGGGGGGGGGGGGTGTGGGCACCGAGGACAATGGAGTCCTGGCATGTGTGGAGTGGGGGCACCAAGGACAATGGAGTCCCGGCATGTGTGGTGTGGGGGGGGGGGGGGGGGGTCACCGAGGCCAATGGAGTCCCGGCATGTGTGGGGGGGTGGGGTGGGCACCGAGGACAATGGAGTCCCGGCATGTGGGGGGGGGGGGGGCACCGACAATGGAGTCTCGGCATGTGTGTGTGGGGGGGGGGGGGGGGGGGGGGGGGGGGTGGGCACTGAGGACAATGGAGTCCAGCATGTGTGGGGGGGGGGGGGGGGGTACCAAGGACAATGGAGTCCCGGCATATGTGGGGGGTGGGCACTGGGGACAATGGGAATGCAGCGTGAGGGGGGCTGCCAAAAACAAAGGGAGACTGGGAGGGAGGGGGGAGAAGGAAGAGGGACTATATTGAATACTTTTGTGACTTTGTCAGCAACCTTTATGGGGCGACTCCACATATTTGTCCTGTCTGCAAATAAAGAATCTCACTGACCCACGTACAGCTGACAATGAAAGGCTCCCACTCCCAGTCTGACCTTTCTGTCATAGGCCTCCTCCAGTGCCATAGTGAGGCCCACCGGAAATTGGAGGAACAGCACCTCATATTTCGCCTGGGCAGCTCGCAGCCCAGTGGTATGAACATTGACTTCTCCAACTTTAGATTTTCCCAGATCTCCCTCTATCTTCCTGTCTCCACCTATATCCTTCCTTTGTCCCACTCCCTGACATCAGTCTGAAGAAGGGTCTCGACCCAAAACGTCACCCATTCCTTCTCTCCCGAGATGCTGCCTGACCCGCTGAGTTACTCCAGCATTTTGTGAAGTCAATCAATCAATACTTGCCAATAACGCATGCAATAAATATCATAATCAAAAATTGAATAAATGAATAAACAGAAGACTCAGGATCAACTTCTTCCCCCTCTGTTATCAGGCTTCTGAACGGTCCTTCCATAAGTTAGGTTTCTCTTCTACCCCATTGCGGACATTGGACTTTGAGCTACAATGCACCACAGTGCTGAGAACTATATCCTGCACTCTGTAACTTCCTCTTTGACTTTAGGCTTTAGGGGTCCAGCACACCAACAGGCCCCTCGGCCCACCGAGGCCGTGCTGACCCGCGATCACCCCATACACTCGCACTATCTTACACACTAGGAACAATTTTTTACAATTTTACCGAAGCCAACTTGTTACATGTTTGGAGTGTGGTAGGAAACCGGAGCACCCGGGGGAAAACCCACGCGGGTCACAAACTCCACGCAGACAGCACCCGTAGTCAGGATCAAACCGGGCCTCTGGCGCTGTGAGGCAACAACTCTACCGCTGCGCCACCCTGCTGCCTCACTTTGTTCTATCTATTGTATTTGAGTTTGAACTGATTGTATTTATGTGTGGTATATCTGATCTGTTTGGATAATATGCAAAACAAACAAACCCGGGTTCGATCCCGACTACGGGCGCCGTCTGTACGGAGTTTGTACGTTCTCCCCGTGACCTGCGTGGGTTTTCTCCAGAACACGGGGCCACAGTTTAAGAATAAGGGGTGGGCCATTTAGAACTGAGATGAAGAACTTTTTCAGTCAGAGAGTTGTGAATCTGTGGAATTCTCTGCCTCAGAAGGCAGTGGAGGCAAATTCTCTGAATGCATTCATGAGAGAGCTGGATAGATCTCTTAAGGATAGCGGAGTCAGGGGGTATGGGGAGAAGGCAGGAACGGGGTACTGATTGAGAATGATCAGCCATGATCACATTGAATGGTGGTGCTGGCTCGAAGAGCCGAATGGCCTCCTCCTGCACCTATTGTCTATTGTCTATTGTCTCCGAGATCTTCGGTTTCCTCCCACACTCCAAAGACGTGCAGGTTTGTAGGTTAATTGGCTTGGGTATAAATGTCAAATTGTCCCAGTGTGTGTGTGTATAGGGTAGTGTTAATGTACGGGGATCGCTGGTTGGTGCGGACTTGGTGGGCCGAGGGGGTCTATTTCTGTGCTGTATCTCTAAATGAACCTAAACTAAATTAAACTAAACTAAACTAAAGCTTTTCACTGTACCTTGGCTCATGTGACAATGATAGACCTAAACCTGAACTAATACAAACTAATCCCTGCAGTCAGAGATACAGTCCACAGCAGTTTGTGGTTGGAGTTATTGGGCACTGTTTAAAATGGTGTTGGTTCATATCATATCATATATATACAGCGCGGAAACAGGCCCTTTTCGGCCCACCAAGTCCGCGCCGCCCAGCGATCCCCGCACATTAACACTATCCTACACCCACTAGGGACAATTTTTTACATTTACCCAGTCAATTATCCTACATACCTGTACGTCTTTGGAGTGTGGGAGGAAACCGAAGATCTCGGAGAAAACCCACGCAGGTCACGGGGGAGAACGTACAAACTCCTTACAGTGCAGCACCCGTAGTCAGGATCGAACCTGAGTCTCCGGCGCTGCATTCGCTGTAATGCCGCAACTCTACCGCTGTGCTACCGTGCCGGTTTACTGTTGCCAAGTAAATTCCCAAAGTATTTGTCCTGAAGTGTTGCTAACGTTTAGATTCGGGTTTAGGTATATTCTTGTCAGGTGTACCGAGGCTTCGTTTTGCATGCCATCCAATCAGACCAGATAAAACTGTACATAAAAACATTTAAAAAAATAAAAATTGGTGTCATCACACAACTGTTTGCCAATAGCGAGCAAATTTTAATGCCAGAAAATAACTGGTACAAATCGAAGGTATTTATTTCACAAAATGCTGGAGTAACTCAGCAGGTCAGGCAGCATCTCAGGAGAGAAGGAATGGGCGACGTTTCGGGTCGAAAGTCTGAAGAAGGGTCTCGACCCGAAACGTCACCCATTCCTTCTCTCCTGAGATGCTGCCTGACCTGCTGAGTTACTCCAGCATATTGTGAAATTTTAGTGCCGCGTCGTTGGCCTCGCTCGGCAAGATCTTGTACAGTGCGTGTGTCGTGCAACACGTCACAGCTCAGGAGATGTCCCATCGTCTGGAGGCCCCGTCTGCACTCGCAGTCTGCTGCATCTTCAGTATGCCCCCACTTCAGCATGGTCTCCATGCCAGTCCGCAGTCTGTTGAGACTGCGTCAGGTTATCCACGGTTGGTTGGAACCTGGTGGGGAGTTTCTCAGAGGGATCGATTGTCATGTGAATGGCGTACATAAATACCATCAAGTCAACTGAAGTAGGCTGGGTATACAGCTGGGAAAGAGATTTTAAAGAGTAGAGCGATTGTATCGGGAAGGCAGCAGATCCTCCTCTGGGACCAGCACAAAGAGTCAACACACTCCCACACCATCGTGGGGAATGTGGGATGAATTTCCACTTGGAAAGTTCCCAGAAACAGGGATGCAGGGAACGGAAGGATATGGTTCATGTGCAGGCTCATGAGAATCGCTCATCTTGGCATTATGTTTGGCATGGGCATTGTGGGCCGAAGGGCCTGTTCCTGTGATCGACTTGCCTAGGTTCTATATTCATTGAGCAAACTATAGGTGCGCAGAAAGCAACTGCAGATACTGGTTTACCACCGAATCTAAACACAAATTGCTTGAGTAACTCAACGGGTCCAGGCAGCGTCTCTGGAGAAAAAGTATGGGTGATGTTTTGGGTTGAGACCCTTCTTCTGACTGAGAGTCAGGGGAGAGTGAAACCAGAGGTTTGTAAAGGTACGGAACAAATCAGAGCCGGCACGATGCCCAAAGAGCACACAATGGTCCATTGTTGGCTGTGGAGGAGGTGATAACGAGGGGAAACAAACAGTGAAATTATCAGGATGACCAGGGTGGGGAGGGTCGAAGAGAGAGAGAGAGAGAGATTTAGATTTAGATTTTTAGATTTAGAGATACAGCACAGAAACAGGCCCTTTGGCCCACCGAGTCCGCGCCGCCCAGTGATCCCGCACACGAACACTATCCTACACCCACTAGCGACAATTTTTACATTTGCCCAGCCAATTAACCTACACACCTGGGCGTCTTTGGGAGTGTGGGAGGAAACCGAAGATCTCGGAGAAAACCCACGCAGGTCACGGGGAGTACGTACAAACTCCGTACAGACGGCGCCCGTAGTCAGGATCGAACCTGAGTCTCCGGCGCTGCATTCGCTGTAAGGCAGCAACTCTACCGCTGCGCCACCGTGCCGCCACAGAGAGAGATAGGGAATGCAAGGGTTACTTGAAAATAGAGAAATTAAAATTCATACCGCTGGGTTGTAAGCCTCCCAAGCGAAAGACGAGGTGCTGTTCCTCCAACTTAATTGTGGCCTCACTCTGACAGTGGAGGAGGCCCAGGACAGAAAGGTCAGAGTGGGAGTGGAAGTGGGGTTAAAGTGTTTAGCAACCGAGAGATCGGGTAGTTCAAGGCAGAGTGAGTGTAGGTGTTCACTGTAGGTCTTCAATGAAAAGGTACTGGGGAGTTTAGCTCGGAATTAGGCAGGATAATCGGGGCTGAGTTCAAAGAGTTATCGGGCCACACACTGGGAAGTCTCAGCAAGGACATGGGGTTCAATAGCAGGATCTTTGGGCAGGGCGCTTGTAGCTTTCAATTCCTTTTGAGGCACGTAAAAGGGTTGATGCGCGTTTGCAGCCATGTCATGTAACTCAGTCCTCAGCAATTCTGCACGATTGCTGCAATTGAGGTTATTAAGGGTTAATGATCCTTTTGTTTTAGCAAATGCTCCATTCAGAGTCACTACTTGTCTCCATGCCATGGGTCCAGACATTCCGCCTGCATGCCAAGCAGCAGAGTGGCACTGAGGGGCATGGAGGGTTATCAAAGATGTATTGTGGTGGCATCTTGCTCTCTCCAATGCAGGTTTACAGATGCAGCACGGAACCAGGCCCTTCGGCCCCACCGAGTCCGTGCCGACCAGCTGCCAGCCCATGCACTAGCACTATCCGACACACACTCGGGACAATTTACAATTTAACCGAATTTAACCTACAAACCTGTACGTCTTTGGAGTGAGGGAACCCGGAGAAAACCCACGTAGGTCATGGGGAGAATGTACAAAGTCCGCACAGACAGCACCCGTAGTCAGGATCAAACCCGGGTCTCTGTCGCTGTAAGGCAGCAACTCTACCGCTGCGCCACCGGGCAGCCCCCAAAGAAATAAAGGGGAAGAGACCCTGCCTGAAGAAAGGTCCCGATCCGAAATGTCATCTATGCATGTTCTCCAGAGATGCTGCCTCACTTGCTGAGTTACTCCAGCACTTTGTGTCTATCTTGGTTAAAAATCCATTCCCATTATGGCTACAACCTATGGGTTATAACCTATCTTCTACTGTTATCTTATAACTTATATGGTTATAACCTATCTTGGTTATAATCCGTTTGTCTTTGCAAACCAGCATTCGCAGTTCGTTGTTTCCATAGAGCCTGTGGTACGTTTACCTTTATTTTGAGAGGATTTGAGTAGGGAGTAAATATGATAGAGGGCCTTGGCTAGACCACATTATGCCCTCCTCATATAAAATGAGGAAATACTTTCACTTGCGGAAGAACAGTGAAGGTTCGCCTGCCTGTGTCTTGAGATGGCGTGTTTGTTGTATGAAATGAGAGTGGGTCGACCAGCTTTGCATTCCCTACAGTTCAGAAGAAATGAGGTGGACGCAAAATGCTGGAGTAACTCAGCGGGACAGGCAGCATCTCAAATGAGGTTATGTTGAGTAACAAAATTATTGTACATGTTTTATTGATCGTATGTAGTACTCGGTTTATATGATAAAATATGATCATTCTCAAATATCTAGCCACGTTGCTTCTAGCCTGTACTTCTGGTGAAACTGTGAATGCACTGCAGACAGAGTGGAGCTTCAAGTTTCAGTATCAAATGGGAATGGATTTTAACAAAGACCCGACACAAAGTGCTGGAGTAACTCAGCGGGTTAGTAGGCATCTCTGGAGAAAAAGGATGGGTGACGTTTGGGGTTAGAACCCTTCTTCAGACTAAAGTAGGAGGGATGGGGGGGGGGGGGGGGGGTAACTAGGGGTCGGTAAAAACCAGAACAAATAAGGGCCGGCAACAGGTGACCAAGTTAGGGTGGAGTCCACAATGGCCCATGGTTGGCTGGGGAAGAGGGTTGGGAATGAAGGGATACAGGGATAAAAGACAATAGACAATAGACAATAGACAATAGGTGCAGGAGGAGGCCATTCGGCCCTTCAAGCCAGCACTGCCATTCAATGTGATCATGGCTGATCATTCTCAATCAGTACCCCGTTCCTGCCTTCTCCCCATACCCCCTGACTCCGCTATCCTTAAGAGCTCTATCTAGCTCTCTCTTGAATGCACTCAGAGAATTGGCCTCCACTGCCTTCTGAGGCAGAGAATTCCACAGATTCACAACTCTCTGACTGAAAAAGTTTTTCCTCATCTCAGTTCTAAATGGCCTACCCCTTATTCTTAAACTGTGGCCCCTTGTTCTGGACTCCCCCAACATTGGGAACATGTTTCCTG